>NW_028141252.1:10000-128566 GCF_030444845.1 Prenolepis imparis
TATTAGTAGCATATTATGGCTCTCTTGATACCGTACAACTTTTGTAAGTACAATATTTTTGTATCTCTAAAAATAACGGAGACATTTCCAGGAGATGATTCCAGGTGGACAGAGTTATTAATCCACCCTGTATATTATACAAAAGCATTGTTGTATTTAAGAACAGGAAATAGACAAAATTGCTTTAAAAAACATTAATAAAATAATAATTGAGTCATTAATTTCCAAATTGGGTCTGTTACGTCCTGTGGACTCCACGATTCTTTTCTTTCGGAGAACGCAAGGCGATATTTTAATATCGCAGACGCGCAGATAAACCGACGATCTGACAGGTGAGGCAAACATATTCCGAGACAGTTCCATCATAAAAGTAAAGAATATATACAGAACTTGAGAAGCAAACAGATTAACTCATAAAATTCAAAACTGTAACTCGTTATACTCTAAGAAAATAAACTATAGTCGACAATTCTTTAAACAAAACCAACACTTGAAAACTAATAAAAATTTTAAGAGAGAGACTAATAACGGTAATCGATTCCAAACAATTCTCGTCTGACAGATCATCGTTACGCGATATCGGCCCGAGACAAACTCGAGAAGGTAATAAAAATATCAACCACACTTGATAGCAACAAATTCTCCATTGGTCGAAACGTAAGCGGTTAAACAAAAGCCCTGACCAACCATGATAATTGTGAAATCAAAAGCGACGCCTCCGGGACCCTAAGGGCGTCATTGAAAAATTTCCTATTCGTCAGGAAATGTTAACAAACCAATGGAGAGGAGGAGCAAGGAGGTTGATATACCCGCGACATCCCTCGGGAGAGCAGATTTTACTCCGGACTTTTGAGCGTAATTTTCCGCACACGACTTATCCGGCCTCGTACTTAGACTTTTTCGGACTTTTCGAACACAATCATTTTCGAAATTCGGTCTCGCTCAAACTCAGATTCCGACGTTCGTTTGGTGCGTGAGTGCAAGAACATAGTTCAATTCCGATAGACCGCATATACAATCAGACCAGAACGACCCAGCAGCCATTGTTAACAACGCACCTCACAAACAGTAAGTCAAGACACACACGCATAACAAAACGAAAACGCAAAAATAAATATTTCACCCACCGTACCGAAATAATTCTTGGACTCAAGATAAAACCATCTTTTTTAAATTTCTTTTTGCGCGAGTTCTATCCTATCCAACCCTAAACCTCTCTCTCTCCCTCTCTCTTTCTTCCATTCCGAAATCACTCAGGATCTCCCGTGATAACGGCGAGATTCGTGATTTCGTCCATTCCGGAAATCACTCAGGATCTCCCGTGATAACGGCGAGATTCGTGATTTCGTCTATTCTGGAAATTACACAGGATCTCTCGTGATAACGGCGAGATTCGTGATTTAGTCCGTCCCGAAAATCACTCAGGATCTCCAGTGATAACGGCAAGATTCGTGATTTCACCCGTTCCAAAATCACTCAGGATCTCCCGTAACAACGGCGAGATTCGTGTTCCCGTTTTCCATTTTAGTTCTTTGGATGGGTGCGTGGTAAAAATAAGAATTTATGCAATGTATTATATGGTCACGTTATAGTTCGTATATTCTCGCAATTTACAGTTCACATATATATGTAATCGCTCGCACGTCCGTACACGACAACCGTCGATAGTCGAGTCTCTAATCTTTTTTCCAAGGTTAATCCTTCGGTCATATGTGTATCGAGTCTCGATTCGCGTCTTTGTTTTCTTGTCTCGTTCGTTGTGTTCGTTACGTATTTACTTTTCTCGCGTCTCGATCCTTGTTCGTGTATATGTGTGTGTCTGTATGTGTATGAGTGTTTTTGATTACTCTTCGGTTAAGTATGTGTCGATGTAATCGCCACAGTACTCCCCCGCCAGTGCTATACCGATAGCACGATACTAGCGCGGATACCGCACCAACGCGAGCCCGATATGCACGACTTCGCAGCGATTATTTAAAAGACGAAAGGTGTAATAAAACCATCTTGAGCCGGTGTATGTACACAATACCAAATAATAAAAGAAACAAACATATATATATATATATAACCCGGTTCGTGGCTTAATACGTGCGCTGTATGTATACGCGTGTCAATCGTGATCGAAAAATATATTTTTTCTCTTTCTGTGTGTGTGTGTGTCCCGGCGTCACAGGCCCGCCTGAAGACGGTCCGGAAATCGGACTCTTCTTCCCGCTTTCGTTATCGTTTCGCCCCGTCGGGGCGGCGGCCTCGTGTCCCCGCATGCTCTCCGTCGATCGACCTCATCGTCTCGGCTCTGCGTCGTCGACTCTGCTGGGCCGCTGTCCCCTGTATCGCACTCTGATACGAGATATGCTGGCTTTAAGCGGTCTATCGAAACCGCCTTGTCTTTGCCGTGCATGCGCACGACAAAAACCTTCTCGCTGCGGCTGGCGACCGCGTACGGTCCCTCGTACGGCGCCTACAGCATCGTCTTTGGCCCGTCGTGTCGCACGAACACCTGCTCGGCCGTCGCCAAGTCTTTGTAGACGAACGGTCGCCGCTCCCCGTGTCGGGTTCCATCCACTGGTCGCAGCCTCTCAAAATGCTCGCGCAGCGTTCCGACCAAGTCGGCGGCGTCGTCCTCGTCGTCCGTCGGTCGCCGACCCAGGAACTGCCCCGGGATCCTCAATGTTTGGCCGTATACTAACTCGGCCGTGGTCGCTCGCACGTCGTCCTTCCATGCTGCTCGGATCCCGAGCAAAACGGTCGGCAGCACCTCGGTCCAGCGGCTGTTCTGCTGGCACTTGATCGCTGCCTTGAGCTGGCGATGGAACCGCTCGACCATCCCGTTCGCCTGCGGGTGGTATGCCGTCGTCCTCACATGTTGCGCTCGCACCGTGAGCTCGCTCAGCCGTCGGAAGAGGCCGGACTCAAACTGGCGTCCCTGGTCCGTCGTAATTCGAAGGGGTGCCCCGAATCGGCAGATCCATCCTTCATAAAATGCTCTCGCGACCGCCTCCTGGTCTCGTAATGGGAACGCCTCCGGCCATCGTGTGAAACGGTCCACACACGTGAGACAATATCGCTTGCCCTCCGAGACTGGCATCACGATGATGTCCAGATGGACATGCTCGAATCTGCTGGATGGAGTCGCAAATTTTCCTAGCGGTGCCGAAACATGTCGCGACACCTTGGACCGCTGACAGGGCACACACGAACGAGCCCAGCTGTGGCAGTCAGCGTTCATCGACGGCCAAACGTAGCGCTGTGCCACGAGTTTGCCCGTCGCCTTTATTCCTGGGTGCGCCAGATTATGTACCAGATCGAATGCGGCCCGACGAAAAGGCCTTGTCAAAAACGGTCGTGGCGTTGGCGTTGCTGTGTCACAGTACACTTCTATCCCGCTTCCGAGGATCTCCACCTTGCTGAGCTTCAGCCCGGACTCTCGCTGCAAGTACCTCTCCTCGTCACTCCCCTGCGACTCTGCCAGCGCGGCGTAATCCATGGGAGAACGGAGCTCCTCGATCCTCGACAGTGCGTCAGCCACGACATTCTCCTCACCTGTCACGTGCCGAAAGTCGGTGGTAAATTGTCCGATATAGTCCAAGTGGCGAAACTGGCGCGGCGTACTCTTCTCGGATTTCTGTCGAAAAGCGTAAATTATCGCCTTGTGATCCGTATATATCGCGAACGTGCGCGCCTCCAGCATGTACCGAAAATTCTTAACCGCCAGGTATATTGCTAACAGTTCTCTATCGAAAGCGCTGTATTTCGATTCGGCTGGGCTTAGCTTTTTCGAGAAAAAAGCCAACGGTTCCCAGCCGTCGCTGCCCCGCTGTTGTAAGATCGCGCCGATGCTCTGTTCTGACGCGTCGGTAAACAGAGCGAGCTCCGCGCTCATCCTGGGGTACCTCAAAAGAGCGGCTTGGGTCAAACTTTCCTTTGATGCTTCGAATGTCCGTTGAGCCTGCGACGTCCACGATACCGGTGTCTTGCCCTTAACGTTGCCGCGCAGGAGGTCATTCAGTGGCGCTTAAATCTCGGCGGCTTTTGGCAGGAATCTTCGGTAAAAATTTACCATCCCTAAGTATCTCCGGAGATCTTTCGCTGTCTTCGGCATCTGAATCGCGCGGATCGTCTCCACTCGCGCCGGCAGCGGCCGAGTTCCCCCGTCGGAAACTTCGTATCCGAGGAACTCCACCTTTGATTGGCCGAATACGCATTTCGCGGGGTTGATTATTATCCCGTATTCTGGCAGATGCTCAAATAACGCTCGCAGGTGATCGCGATGCTCTTCCTCCGATGACGACGCGACGAGGATGTCATCTATGTATGCGTAGCAAAATTCGAAGTCGCGCAGAACCTCGTCTATAAATCGTTGGAACGTCTGCGCCGCGTTACGTAAGCCGAATGACATGTACGGAAATTCGTACATGCCGAACGGTGTGGTGATCGCCGTCTTCGGGATGTCCCTCTCCGCCACCGGAATCTGGTGATATGCCCGGACTAAATCCAACGTGCTAAAAATCTTCCCGCTGAGGGCTTGCGCGAAGTCCTGAATATGTCGCACCGGGTAACGATCCGGGATCGTCCGCGCATTCAGTGCCCTATAATTTCCGCAGGGCCGCCACTCTTCGCCCTTCTTTGGCACCATGTGCAAGGGAGCCGACCAACAGCTCTTCGAAGGTCGCGCGATCCCGGCCTCCACCATTTTGCGAAACTCTTTCTTCGCGGCCGCCAACCGATCCGGAGCGAGTCTCCGCGGCCTGCACGCGACAGGCGGTCCCGACGTAGTCTCGATATAATGCCGCGTAGCATGGATCGTGACCCCCGGACGCCCGTCCGGTCTCGCGATATCCGAGTACTGCTCCAACAACCGGTGGTACTGCGTCTCTCCCGTGATCGTTTTTACACTGGGTGTATCGCATCGGATGCAACGCCCGTGCGCGGTCAAGCTCGTCATCTGGTCGACGAGACGAGAACCGCGCAAATCCACGAGGAGCCCGTAATGCGCGAGAAAATCGGCGCCGATTATCGGTCTTGAGACGTCCGCAATCACAAACCGCCACGAGAACGCCCGCCGCAATCCAAAATTCAATGTCATCGTCTCGGTTCCGTAAGTAAATATCGGTGTGCCATTAGCGGCCGAAAGTTCGTAGGTCGATCTCTGTCGTGGCCCTCGAACCATCTTCCGAGGATACACGCAGAGATCCGCGCCCGTGTCAACCAAAAAAATCACCTTTGTATTCGCGTCGGTCACAAACAGGCATCGCGTACCGTGGCCTGAGTCGCTCGCCACCACTAGCGACCGGCCCCTGCGTTTCCCTGCTGCTGCATCGAGCAAGGCGCCCTGCACTGTCGGGCATCCGGCCCGAATTGCCAGTGATACACCACTGGCCGGTGGACCACGGCTTCCCGATCGCGCACGCGGGCGCGAACGCGAACGCGAACGCGGACGCGAACGACATCGGTCGTCATCGCGATCTCCTTGGAATCGATCACTGCCGATCGCCTCGATCGACTTGCGAATCGCCGTCAACTGCTCCGTCATCTCTTGCTGCATCGCCAGCCGCATCTGCGCCAGCCGCATCTCCATTCTCGCCTCCAATGAAGCAGGGTCACTCGTGCCTTGACCCCGAGGCGTCGCAAATCTGGTCGCCTCCGCCACCTGGAATATCGGCGCCCGGGTCGCCTCGACTATCGCGTCCGCGATATCCGCCAATTGTTCGGGCGTATCTGCCGTGCGCGTTATTAAGTGCGGCTGAATATAAGCCGGCAGCCGACTCAACCAGACCGTTCGCAATACCTGGTCGCCAACTACGTTTCCGGCGAGACCACGAAGGTGCCGTAAAAATTGCGATGGCTTTCGGTCGCCGATCTCTTCGTGCTCGAGGAGCCTCCGGGTCTTATGCTCCTGCGATAAACTCAGTCGTTTAACTAGTTCAGATTTTAGTGTTTCATACGCGCGTTCCGCAGGCGGATTCATTATAATGTCGCGCACTTCGATCGTGTAACGCGGTCCGATGGCTGTCAACGCGTAACCGAATTTCGTTGCGTCGACCGTGATCCCGGCGACTTGGAAACTCCGGTCGACAATACTAAACCAGAATTCAGGATCCGACGGCGTGAACTCCGGCATCCGCATGCCCACGCGGCTCACCTCGGGGACAGGTAAAAAGAAACCTGGTGGCTGCTCAAATCCTGCCAGCTGCATCCCGAGCGGGTGCGGCTGCACTCCGTGGAGTAGCGGCTGCTCGAGTGCTCGTGCTTCATGCTCCACACGCGGTGCGGTCACTTCGTCGTCCCTTGTCACAACCATGATACTCTGTCTCCACGCACTCGATAACCGATCGCGAACTTTTTTTAAATTCGTCCGAACGTATTGTCAAAAATAAAAAATCAATGCACGATCACATCGGGGTCACCACTTTAGTTCTTTGGATGGGTGCGTGGTAAAAATAAGAATTTATGCAATGTATTATATGGTCACGTTATAGTTCGTATATTCTCGCAATTTACAGTTCACATATATATGTAATCGCTCGCACGTCCGTACGCGACAACCGTCGATAGTCGAGTCTCTAATCTTTTTTCCAAGGTTAATCCTTCGGTCATATGTGTATCGAGTTTCGATTCGCGTCTTTGTTTTCTTGTCTCGTTCGTTGTGTTCGTTACGTATTTACTTTTCTCGCGTCTCGATCCTTGTTCGTGTATATGTGTGTGTCTGTATGTGTATGAGTGTTTTTGATTACTCTTCGGTTAAGTATGTGTCGATGTAATCGCCACACCATAACTTTCCCCTATTCAACATTATCCAGTCTCTTCTCTCTCTCACTCTAAAATTATACATACGCAGAGAATAGGAAATAGAATTAATAATGATAAAATAGAAAAAAAATAAGTATTCCAAGAATTATGTCAAAATTGCATCCTATCCCCCCTCCACCCCATCCACATTCAGAAACTTCCATGACCCTCACACACACGAACACGTTTTATATATCTATTATTTGTTTATTGAAAAATTATTGTAATTACCAATCGGGACCCTAAATTTTAAACAATAACTCCCCTCTCTGTCCCGATTGAAGACCTCCGTACTCATGTATCACCCGCGATCCATACTCACTCACTCATACACAGGCGCATCTATTTCTTTTCTGACTTGGAGAGCAACACTATTAGAATAAGGAATAATAATAATAATATATATGTGTAATAATTCCGATGAATCTAATTTTTCTTTTCTTGTCCTCTATAAGAATAAAATAAATTAATTATCTTCATGCCTAATACTCTTTAATAGACCCGATCTCATTACTTCCTTTCCCGAAATCGCACTAGGCTTTGTCCCGCATAATAAAGATTAAATTTTTTTATCGAAAAGAGGCCACCGACCGGCCCTTTAAATAGAGTAAAAGCGATCTTCCCGGTCGTTGACCTATTTAGGCCTAAGCACGTTCGTTCGAGTCGAACAGACGGATAGTCTGCCGTCGTTCGAAGTAAGTTTAGTTACGCCCTTCCGCTGACTCTTCCTTCCACGAGTCTGGATGTAACAGGTCATAGAATTAAGTTTCATTTGAAATGGAAAGAATGGTTGGAAAATAATTCATTAATTATTGAGCAGAAAGAAGATCGATCAATCTGTGACACTTACAATTGACCAAAACAACACAAAAGATGAAAATAACACAGAAATTATTCCTGATTTGAATTTACCAGTTACCAGTTATCGGCACTGCAAATGAAATTAAAATAATTAGTACAGATGCTTCTGATAAAACAGAAAAATATGTAAATATCAATTATTCTGCTATTTGTTCATATATACATGTCATAGTTTATTAAAATTAATTCCTCACAATTTATGTAGGACCTAAGACGAATATTATCTGAGAGTATCGAGGAAAGGAAGTACTATCATTTTATAAACAGAATGGTCAACTCATTGATCGTCTCTCTTTGTAATTATGTCGCGGATTGCGTTCTCTCTGTCGAGCTTATTGTTAGTGCAGATGTCGATAAAAGGTACATTCTTATTAATATTAATTTCAAATAAAAATAAATTAATCGTAAGGCTCGTATGATGCAAAGCAAATAATTGAGAAATAATATAAATATAAAACCAAGGCCAACTTAACGAGCATAAATAAACAGGATGTAATGTTGATTAGTAATTTATTTCAAATATTACATAATACGTATACGTTTCGACTTACTTAGTCTTCCTCAGTACGTGAGTAGAGTTAATACAAAGAGAATATAATATAAAAAGCAAATATAATATAAAAAAATTGTTTAAGGTTGCGCCGAGCGAATGAGTTGCCGTTATATGTAAGCTTAAGTAGTATACAGATAATTTATAAGAAGCCATGGTAAAAATTCTATAAATGGAACGCGTACGATGGTGATGATAAAACCCACTCTTCGTTGGAAGGCGAGAATAAGTTAGTTCGGTAAGATCAAATATTAATGTCATTGTATAAAATTGGTATGTTCCATGATATTCGATTGACACTTGTCTTTAATGATAAACTGGAACTGTGGGTAAAAAGAAGCGTTAAAATTTTGTCACGAACTCAATATAGTGAAAAAAGTCACTTACAATTATATCTTGAGATATGTTAAATTTCTTGCCATTAACTTCTCACTTACAGTGTATCTTAAAACCGACTGTGGGGAGCATATCTGAGTACCAAACAATCCCTTTCTAAAAAAGGCATGTTAAGTCGATTCTCGCAAATAATGTTGCCTCTCTTCCGCGATGCTGATTGAGTGTTTCGATTAGTGTTATGCGTTATATTCATAGTATCAAGAGGCTGTCATTGCAAGGGTTAGCAGTTTGACAGTTTGTTCAAAATAAAATTAAATAAAATAATAATATGTTTTATATAATATGTTATAATACTTTAAACCCGATTAATATTTTTGACAGTTATCAGCTGATTTCTGTCAAAAAATATTAATCGAATTTAAAGTATTATAACATATTATTTACATCTTATTACTATTTAATATTTTTAACATATTATTATTTTAAAATTTAATTAAATTAACGCTTTATTAATATTTTTTACAGACATCAGCTGATTAAATCGTTAATTTGCTAATTAAATTTTAAAATAATAATATGTAAAAAATATTAAAATTGTAATATGTTGTAAATAATATATTATAATACCTTATCCGCGATTAATATTTTTTGACAGAAATCAGCTGATAACTATCAAAAATATTAATCGAGAGAGTTAAAGTATTATAATAACATATTATTTAAAACATATTATTTTATTTTATTTTATTTTATTTTGAACAAACTGTCAAACTACTAACTTTCGCGACAACCTCTCGATGCTACGAATATAACGCACAATGCGAATCGAGACAGTCAATAAGCATCGCGGAAAAGATGTAACAATATTGCGAGAATGAACTTAACATGCATTTTTAAGAGAAGGATGTTATAATATTTTCTTAATTCAATCGAAATAAACAATTTCTCACTCACCGGTCCGTGCAATAGCGGAATTGTAGTATACAGCACACATTGATCTGAAAACAAAATATTCAAATTATGTATATACATGTGTGGGGAGGGGGGGGGGGGGTGTATGTGTGTGTACAGGTGTTTTGAAAGTCTGGAAATGATCGAATATCTCAATGTAGTTTAGAAAAAAATAGGTTTTACCTCACAGTTGCCCCGTTGTCGCCCGATGCCTCCCCGGGCCTCCTCCTCCTCTCTTAGCTCATGGTAGCACTCACGACACTCGCGAAAACACGAATAATTACGATCGCCCGATACTTTACACGGCACTCCCGACACGCGAAACTTTACACGGCACTTCCGACGCGACGCGTGAGACACACGCGTATTTCGCGCATTGCACTTGCAATGAGAAAAAGCGATGCGAAAACTACAATCGCACGAATCAACGTCCGTTCGACACTCGAGAATTCGCAGTCAAATTTGCGCGCAGCTTATCAGCAATGCTACCTGTAACAAATAAAATAAAATAAAACATTACTATTTTAATTTTTATAACATATTATTTTAAAATTTAATTAACAAATTTTCGCTTTATTAATATTTTTTGACAGAAATCAGCTGATTAAAGCGGTAATTTGCTAATTAATATGTAATATAAATAATATGTTATCAAAATTAAAATAATAATATGTTTTAAATAATATGTTATAATATTTTTGACAGTTATCAGCTGATTTCTGTCAAAAAAATATTAATCAAGAATAAGGTATTATAATTAACATATTATTTTCAACTACATATTACTAATTTAATTTCTTACCATATTATTATTTTAAAATTTTAATTAATTAGCAAATTAACGCTTTAATCGGCTGATTTCTGTGAAAAAACATTTTAATCGAGTTTAAACAAACTAGGTATATTATTTTTTTTAAATATCATTTTTTTAAATATAAAATTGAAGAATGGCGCGCGCGTAGCGCGCGCTTGTGTTGTTCTAGTAACTCTAAAAAGTACAAATCATCGTGTGTTAGCTATTTCCGGATATTCTTCCGAATGGAACACTTCGAGTTCGGAACAGCCCTTTAGCGTACTGAAAGTAGATACCAAAACAACGTAATATATAAAATTTCAGCCGCGGCAAATCATTTTTTCAACAGTTTTACCTAAAAGTAAAATCTCAATTAAACTCAATAACAGTATTAATACTTTATAATTATCAGTTTGTGTTTTTGGTTAAAGCAGAGAATACTTTATAATTATCAGTTTGTGTTTATGGTTAAAGCAGAGAATTCTCTGCTTTTTTTTTTTTTTTTTTACATATATAAATATATATAAATATATAATTTACATATATAATTTTAAAAAAAACAAAATTACAAACAAAAAAATTAAAAAATACAAAATGTAAAAAAGATACAAAAACAAAAAATAGAAAAAATATGGAACTAAAAACCTCCCACGTCCTCGTCGTTAGTTCCGGGTAATGCCAAGAGCAGGGATAAATAAATATCTGGGTGTTGTCCTGAATGGAATCCTTCAGGATTAGGTACATTATATCAATGTTAGGTGTAGAGTGAACTTCGTTTCATCTTGCAAAGTACATGCGTGGATGCAGTGAGTTCGCCCCCCCCCCCCACACCATTGGACAGATCCACGCATATCAGAAACATATGTATACACACACACACACACACACACGGGGGGGGGTGCAAGGGGGGCCTTCGGCCCCCCTCCCGCACCCTCCCCGTCGGTAGGCAGCGCGTGGATCTTCGCACGTGCGGTGTCCAATTTTTTTAAAGAAAATTTTTTAAGATAATTTTTTTAAATAAAAACATTTGAAAAAATAATTTGCCGCAACTGAAATTTTATATAATACGTTATTTTGGTATCTACTTTCAGTACGCAAAAGGGCTGCCCTCAACTCGAAGTGTCCCATTCGGAAGAACAGCCCTATTTCCTCTAGGATGTCAAAATAAACATTGTCCAATAATTCTGTGTCCTTGTTTAAATTAATGCCGTTTTTTTGTTCTTTAATGTGTATCATTTCGGAAATAAGTCTTTTTTGATAAATATATTCAAAATCTAAAATTTTAATATTGTTCCAATTGAATGTATGTTTTTCACTCAGAATATGCTCAGAAATTACCGAATGTCTTGACGAATCTAATTTAATGTTATTAATGTGTTCTTTGAGTCGAGTGTGTAATTGTCTTTTTGTTTGTCCGACATACGTTGCATTACAATCATTGCAGTTTATTTTGTAAATAACATTTGAATTATGTGGATGGGGGGGGGGGGTAGTTCCTATCCTTTTGTACCTTGACAAATTTCTCTAGTTTATTAAGACATCGATAACCAACAGTCATGTCCAATTTTTTAATCGATGGTGCAATTAATTCAGAGATTGTATTAATGTAGGGAATAACAAAGAATTTTTTATTGTTGTTTTCGCTATTGTTAGGTTGATTAATGACATTCAAGTTTTTATTTGTTATATTCAATTTGTTAAAAATAAGATTCTTTATTCTTCGATTGATCCATTTAAAAATGAGGTCCAGGGGGTAGCCATTGTCGAGCGATATGTTAATAATTATCTCCAAGTTATTTCTATGGAATTGAGGGTGTGAGAGCAATAAAGCTCTGTCGACTAAATTGTATATTGTTCCTATTTTATGGCACATTGGATGGTTAGAAAAATATTCTGCCTGAGAAAGTTTTTTTATGAAACCAATCTATGTATAATATATTGTCTATATTACTTTTAAATGTAAGTCTAAAAAGCTTATGCAGCGGTCCTCCTCATATTCTACCGTGAATTTTAACCTTTCGTGATAATCATTAAATTTGTCGACAATGTTCGCAATTTCATTCGCCTGAGTTGCTAATATAATATCATCCACATAACGGTAGTAAAATATTAAGCTCGTTCCTAGACTATTTAAGATTGATTCCTCTAAATCCTGCATCACTAGATCCGCGACTATGGGTGATAATGGGGATCCCATAGGAGTCCCATAAGTTTGTTTATAAATTGTGTCATTGAAAGTAAAAAATGTGGATGATAGTATAAAATTGGTAGCTGATACAAAATCTTTTTTTGGAATTTTTGTGTGGAATTCGATATGATTCCATCTATTACTGCTGCTATTGATTGCAAGATCCAGAAGGATGTTAGTGAAGAGAGATACGACATCTAACGAGACCAAAATGTCAGAAGGTTTTACCAGACAGTGTTCTGCATAAATCGAAGCTGTTGTTCACATGGCTACTGGTTTTTGGTAGACTCTTTAGTAATATTTTGTGAATATATATAAGAAGCCAGGGAATATAGTGCTGTATTGATCGACGAGACTATGATTCTGAAAGGAATGTCGTTTTTATGGATCTTGGGGAGACCATAAGCTTTTAGTAGGAGCGAATCGCTTGAATGTAGTGTATAATATTCTTTTTTAGTGATGTATTCTTTTTTTAGCCATTGTTTTATCGTGTTATTTAACTCTCTTTCGATTCGTAAGGAGGGGTTGCTTTTAATAATGGAATAAGTGTTGTGATCTTTTAACAGGTCTTCCACCTTTTCAATGTAATATGTTTTATTCATTGCAACGGTGACGTTGCCTTTATCCGCTCGTGTAAATATGATGTTTGGATTATGGCGGCAAAATTCTGTTGTTGATTTGTGCATTGTTATTAATTTTTCATGTGTTGGATTTTTAGGAATGTCTTTATGTACGTAGTGAGAAAATTGAGGAACCGCAACATTTCGTATCGTTCTGAGATTTTTAATATTATTGCGTTTTGAATTACCTTCGATGTCCTTGATGAATTCGTGAATTGTTACTTTTTTATTTTTATTGATTGGAAGGCTGAAATTAGCACCTAGTTGTAGATAGATTAACAAACCATTTATTATTTGTGTGATCTAAAGGATTTACTAATCAACATTACATCCTGTTTATTTATGCTCGTTAAGTTGGCCTTGGTTTTATATTTATATTATTTCTCAAATATTAATTTCATTACTAAATTTTAATTTGAAAAAATATAGTATTTTTTAAATTAGCTCACTTTTTTAGCTGAAAATATTATCGAGCTATTTCCTAATAAACATATAGTACAATTTTACTTTTTTATTAATTTTTGCTAAATATATAATAATGTATACCATGCTATATAATACTTTCAATACAAAAATGTAAAAGAATACAATTTCTAAAGTAAAATTATTAAATTAATATTATAAGAAACTCATTAATTAAATCTGGATTGATCAATAAATATAATTCTACATCTGAAATTTTGCCTGTTAAAAATATTGCGAAAATATTGAAGGTAACATCCACATACATAGATTTATTTAAAAAATTAAAGCATTAAGTTCATTGATATGTTGTATATTCTCTAGAGCAATATCCGCAAGACATAATAGATCATCTTGATTAAAACATAATATACAACCATGATCAAGAGTTCTTAATTCTTGGGAAATAACTTCAAAAGCTAGAATTGAACAGTTAAGACTCCTGGCTCCTCGCCGACCATGTCGGAATCGTGACGTCAGAGGCGAGAAAGCACATGCTAAAAATTCTTGAGTGCCATTTTTAAATAAAAAGATATTTTAATAAAACAATACTACAAAATTTTGGCACACTTGTAAAATTGTCCGAAAACTATCTTTTTCCCTTTATAATCAATCAACAACTGTAAAATGACCGTAATATGAAGTCCAAGTCGTCTGGTCTTTGCGCATGCGCAGTCATTCCACATGACAAAGTCCGATATCACACTCATTTTACAGTTGTTTATTAACTGTCAAGGGAAAAGCATAGTTTTCGGACAATTTTATAAGTGTGCCAAAGAGATTTGTAGTGTTGTTTCATCGAAATATCTTTTTAGAATTTGTGAATTTAAGAATTTGTTAAGAGGGAAGAGCAGAAAAAGATTTAATATTCATGATTTCATCATACAGTATTCTGCTTTAAATACATTAATAAAATATTCATTGGTATATATGTTTTTATCAATGTGTTATTGTTATTAATATTTGTATTGTCTTATATAAAATTATTTCTTTAATTATTTATTTTATTTAATTATTTTGGTTTGAAATAGATTTTGATAAACTATCTTGGATCTGTTCAAAAACGTGAATCGCCAAAGCTATATTATTTTATTTTAAAGAAATTACAAAATAATAGTATTATATATTGCATGAACAATCGACAATAGGTTAGAATTTTTATTATATACAATCAATTAAATTTTTTGGTTACAGATTGGATATGTTTTATATACAGGTACGTATATTATGTATATTGTATTGTAATACAAATTTATTTTTAAATATAGAGAACAATACAGTGTCAATCTTGATGTTATTAAGCAAATTGTTTCCAGTTAATACTGCTATAAAGTAAAAAGCAGAAAGGAGTTGGTCAGTGGTAATCTTCGCGTCAAGAAATTACAGAAGACTTTATTTTTCATATAAAAGTGAGTTAATATCTCAATAATTAAAAATATGAATAATATTATATATATTTATATATATACATTATATATTATTTATTTGTCATATATTTAAATTTAAACATAAAAATGGCAAAAAAAATTTAAAAAATTTTTTAATTTATAAATTATAATATTTCTGCATATACAGGATGTTTTAAGAGTAAAATCAGCATTCTATGACATAATTGTACACGCATCATTTTAAGCAAAAAGTTTAGAAAAATGTGCCTTATTCTGCACGATTATAAAGATGCATGTTCAATATTAAGAACGAATATATTTATCAACTTACAATTAATAGAAATGTTATGAAACAATCACATTAAATTTTCGTCGTTTCTTGTTATGAATGTAAACATTAGGTCACATATATGATAAGTTATGTGTTAGTTTGAAATTTTTGGTTCCTGGTATAATTATAATAATGTTTCAAGTTCACTGTTAAAATTATTATTAATTAATTAAAATTATTATTTAATAATTATTATTATTCAAATTTATTGTAAACAAAATTTAATGTAATTGTTTCATAGAATTTGGTTCTATTAAATTAATAAATGGATTCGTTCTTAAAATTGAACATGCTATATCTTTATAACCGTCCATAATAGGACACATGTGTATATAAACTTTTTTGCTTAAAATGATGTGTACGATCGTGTCCTAGAATGCTGACCATTTCTCCTGAAACGCACCCTCTATACTATAAGACAGAGTTTTCCAAATCTTTTTAGCTTACCGCCCTTTTTTCAAACATAATTTTTTTCAGCGCCCCCCTCGGGAAATCTATCTCTATCTCTTATCTTAACTAATAATATAATTGTAAGCGTAGTTGAAATAGAACAATTTGGAACTGTAATTTTAAAGATATAATCAAGTGGATAAGTTTGCTTAAAAAAATATTTCAACGCCCCCGTACTACCCCTAAAGCAAGCAAAGCCCCCACAGATCCCTCCAGCGCCCACAGGGGGGTGGTAGCGCCCAATTTGGGAAACTCTGCTATAAGACATATTATAGAGTAATTAGCATATTTTATTCGTTGTATTAAGAAATAAAAGATAATTTTACGTCTATAAGTGTACATATACATATCGGGTGTTCAAAACGTTACAAATTTTTATTGTCAAAAATATTGTTTCCAGAGAAAAATGTTTCGAATAGAAGTTGCAATATATCAAAAAGGACATAAGTTGATGTTATAGGTATATTTGTAAGTGATGGTTTTAAGGTCATTTTAAGGTCAACTTGATTTTTTTAAATGCACAATGGTAAATATTGACAAAAGGGAACCCAGCCCCAATCACCTTGACCTTGACATATGTTGTCAAGGTCATAGGCCTGAGTAACCTCCAACAAATTTTAGCCGTCGCTCCTTCTTAAGAAGAAAGTTATTAACAAAAAAAGATTTGTAAAAATTAAAATTTGTACGTAGTCTAACAGTGAAAAACTTGATGACAGAGTTCATAGAAATAGCTCTACCTATACTATATATCTATATATACCTAAATAAACATTCAATTTTTGATATAGAGTGTTCAAAAATAACATATTAATATGATGAATTAATTATTTATTGAATACATTTTGCTCATTATTTCAAAAAAAGCATCAATACGTTTATCTAAGAAAGTTTACTAAACACACACACACACACACACACACGGCTTTCGGCCCCCTTCCCGCACCCGCCCCAACGGTAGGCAGGGTGGACCTCGCTTTACAACTTACAGCATGTGTCCATTGTGATTGAACTCTTCGCACTGCATCCCCTACCGGCCGGGAGGGTGCGGGAGGGGGGCCAAAGGGCACCCTTGCACCCCACCCCCGTGTGTGTGTGTGTGTGTGTGTGTGTGTGTGTGTGTGTGTGTGTGTGTGTGTGTGTGTGTGTGTGTGTGTGTGTGTGTGTGTGTGTGTGTGTGTGTGTGTGTGTGTGTGTGTGTGTGTGTGTGTGTGTGTGTGTGTGTGTGTGTGTGTGCATATACGTTTGTGATATTTTATATCTTCTTTGCAATTTTTTTTATTAATAACTTTTTATTAAACAACAAGCGACGGCTAAAATTTGTTGGAGGTTACTCAGTCCTATGACCTTGACAACATATGTCAAGGTCAAGATGATTGGGGCTGGGTCCCCTTTTGTCAATATTTACCAAAAATTGAATGATTTACGAGATATTTTATATCTTAATTTGACATGTTTTTTTATATAAAATACAAAATATCTCTAATATCTGTAAAATATTTAGTTCTCGATAATTTTACCTTAATATTTTTATGCATAGAATAATTAGACAAATCAATTGGTATAAGAAAACGCATAATTATGTTTAAGAAAAAATATACAATTTGTAACATGCAGCTACATATTTTTTAAACATTCCTATAACATCAACTTATATTTTCCTTGAAATATTGCAACTTTTATTTGAAGCATTTTTCTCTAGAAACAATATTTTTATAGTTAAAAATGTGTCGCTTTATTTTGAACACCCGGTATAGTTATAAATTGTTTTACTTTACTTGTGCAATATATGGTGATTATTATTTAGTAAATTATTATTTGCTATTATTACTATTTCTTATTCTTATTTTTTATTGTTTATTTCTATTAATTATTATTTTTGCTTATTTATTTCAATAAAAATTGTATATTAGCTTCTAAATATATAATAATGTGTGTAGACCCCTGAGATATTCAACCATCTTTGGATAAAAGAAGAAAAATTAAAAAAGTTTTGGTTTAACATTACCTCAAACAATTATTGTCGGATCTACATTACAAAAAATTCATTAAAATATTTTTGTTTTCGACGATGCCTTATATGAAGTGGAAACGTCGTTAAAGACTATCGACATTACTTTTAAAGCTTTCCATACACTTCACGCAAATTATCCTGTAAAACACAAATATTTAGCATCTGCTAATGTGGTGAATAAAATTGTAATCGTACTTTTGATCAATGAGCAATTTTAAAAAAACCTTTAATGAAAAAACTAAAATAATATTTTGCCAAGTAAGAGGTAAAATATAATATCAAAAAAGCAAGAAAGCAAATTTTTTGTTGCTGTTGTCTTTTTCTTCTTTTTTTTACACGGAGTAATCTTCATGGATACCCTCCGATCCCCGAGGAAGTAATACTGAACTCGTACGGCGAAAATCCCGCGAATGTTTTACTCGGACTCTGTTTACGCGAGATGCCCGGCATGATTTGCATCGCTTTAGGACAGCCCGCATTCAATGCAACATTCTTAAATAGAATTGCAACAGTTCGAATTGATAAAAATAGTAGATACACATTTTAAATCATAATTTGTCGTTAAAAATTCGACTATTTTCAAATTAAGATAATAGCGAAAAATTATCGTATCGAGTTCCGCCAAAGTGCATTTTAAAGAGAAAATTTTGAATTTTTACGTGATTTTTATCCCATTGAGCTACGTCAACTGATTCACGCCGTGCAATTCAGGAAAGTGGACCTTCTATTTATCAGTTTTGTAGGTTCTTACTCTGTCACTTGTCATTGCAAAACTGATCATTCCACGTAATCGGAACTAAAATTTTCTTAAACTACAGACTTCAAGCTTCATTTTCATTTTTTAAACACCTTGATATAATAATTATTAGCTGAGTTATAAGTTCTTAAACTTTCACTATTTTTTATTACTTTTCAAGTGTGCCGCTTTTTTTTGGCCGAGTTTATACATGTATATATAACTCATGATTGACATGCAAAAGTCATTGTCATATAAGCGTGTAAACGAAAGACTTATTGTTCATAGTTAATTTCCCCATTTTTGCAATTTACAATGAGTTATATTAGAATCCCACCCTTTGCTTCATAAGGAAAGTCCCTTAAGGGTTTCTGGGCAAAAATCAAAATCATCTCGATATATTAGCACATAAATCGAAAAGTTAAGCACAGAGAATCCAAAAAAAATTCACTTTTATGTCACCAATTCTGAGCCCTTTTTCGAATACAAAAGGAAATCTTTTTATATTCTATAAGAATTCTATTTTATATTTTATAAAAATTTGAAATAGTATTTTAACAGAGCTCCATAAGAGGTCGCTTTATTTTCTTTCTGGATTTAAAAACTGTTCTTGGATAGATTGTAAAGGATTCTTTTGCGATGCTTCGAATAAAATATATTTTACGCTAAAAATATGTTTTATGGAAAAATGTATTTTATACGATAAATCTTTTTTTAATTCACGCTATATAGAAATATACTGCAACAAAAAATGACAATACGGAGAAATCTAGTAAAATATTTGTATTATAGTAACAAACTGTTTTATTGTATAAAATACATTTTTCCATAAAATATATTTTTAATGCAAAATATATTTTAATTTATATTTCTTAATTTTAAAGAATAAATCATACTTTGATTTTTATTACAAATTAAATATTACTTTTATTAAAAGTATTATATGTTTGTACATTTTTGTACGTTTTTTATATTCTTTGGTTTTAAACCTAAATCACATTGTTTCCATTAATCGTTTTAATATCACAGATTGATTTACAATATAAAATAATGAGTATATACTTTTATCAAAACGACGTACACAAATTAGAATAATACATTAACAACAAAAAGTTCAAATACATTGAAAAGAACAATACATATATGGCAATGTTCAAAATATTATAAAACTAAACGTTAAATAAGAGTTAAGACACACACAAAATAATCTTGAAAATATTCTGTGATAAACTTTGAATCAAAAACAAAATGTATGAATCACTATATTATATTTTAATAAACTATGAAAGAAAAAATAGTTTTTATACCGTTATTGAAAAAGTAAAAAAAATCAATTTTTACTTTTTAATCGGTCATTAGCGTGCTCCAGCCACTTCTTTATTATTATTTCAATATCGTTTTTAGGGACGCTTTTTATTTTCGAAATAGTTTCTGTAAGAGAAAATTTTCTAATTAGTCATATAGATATGACAAAAAATTCAATATTAATATTTGATTACTGATTCAATAAAAAATGATGATTTGAAAAGAATGGATATTTTTTCAATTAATCGCTTATCACTGTGTAAAAGCTGATTGTGAGAATATGCAGACAAATTTGCATAGCGCATAAAAATACGCATAAAGAAATAGACCAATCCATTTCTTTATGTATATATATTATACTTATGTTATGTTATGCATCTATGACAATTTATTTGGATATACCTTAAATATTACCTATAAAATATTAAACCGACAATAAGTTGGGAAATTAGTATCTCTCGAAATTTCCGCGTATTCTTTTGACCAGACCAGGAATACTTCAAGGCTACCTAATTTATATAAAATAGCGTAATGTGGTTCTTGCACATTTGCCTGGATCAGATCCTCCAATCATTTTCATTTCATGAATCTGTAAAAAACAGGCAAATTCGATTATTATTATTATTATTATTATACTTTGAATATTGTATACATACAGGAAATGACAAATGATTTCCTTACGTATAATTTTTGTAGTTCCAAGGATGTAACAAAATTTTCTTGAAACTGACTTCGTCAAACTCTTGGACAGTCCTTAAAGGAAAGTTTGGCAAAAGATTTTCTCCTTCATCTAGTTGCATGTCTGTATGACGATCCTTCCGCGCGCGCGCGCGCGCGTGCGTGCGTGCGTGTGTGTGTGTGTGTGTGTAGTCGTGCGAGTATAGTATATCTCATAGAACACAATAGCATGCAATAGCAAAAAATCTCGTTATATTGTTATATATAAATAGAGCAATTTTCCATTTGCCCAATAGCATAAAGTTAAAAATTAATAACAACGCGCGCGTGTACGATTGCGTTCTTGCACTTGGTGATTTTGTGCTAGGCGATCTTCCACATTTTTGGCAAGAACAGGATTCGCGTTTGTTTCCAATTCAGCATTCGCAGCTGTAAGAACATTTCAATTTTCTAGATAAAAACTTGATATTTTATATGAACTTAAAACTACTTTTCCAAAATTTCATTATTTTCAAATACTTCTGTTGATACAAATGAGCTTCCACAGTCTAGAAATATATTAATTCATATAGTATTCATATTCATATTTATGCGAAAATCACGTGCAATTAAAAATAAATATATATATATATATATATATATATATATATGTATATATATGTATTTAACATATAATTACCTGACATATTTGTTTCATTTCTGTCTTGTGAATGTAACGATGGTGTATTTATCAACAAAGTTTGATGTTTATCCAAATTTTGTTGCTGATAATGAGATAGTGGTAGCCAAAATGAAGTTGTAGCACATTTTTCTTTACATCTTTCGGTTTCTGCAAAATACAAAATATTTCGTTAAATATATTTGTTTTCCTGTATTTGAAAATAATTGTATCATACATTAACGACATTACCTTGCTCTTCTTCTGACGTGTCGTCCAAATATGCTGGCTTTTTCCTATGTCGTTTTTTTTCTGCTTGATTTAGAAAGAGAGCTTTTTCGCACATATTATCAGTATCATCATTTGTAAATGCGTTAATACAATGCTCTTCTATTTGATTAGCTATATGAATAGTCTCTGCAAAATAATTAATTTTTTATTAATGATTTGTATAGTTAGTTAATATTTTATAAATATTTAATATTGATAAAGACGAACCAAAAGGTCCTAAACGTTTAGGGTATTTGTACGTAAGCCAGTCAGATTCTGGTTGTAGATTATGCATTTTGTGCTTATTAAATTTAACGTTTTTTGGAGGCCAAAAAATTTCATTTGATTCTACATTCATCCAATTTTCTGGTACGAAATTACAAAAGTCGTCAAAAAATACCACGTAATACCGCATCTGCAAATTTGTGAATCAATATCACCTCATAAATTATTTTGTAAAAGAGGCATAGCGTAAGTGATATTTTCGTATGTCACTAGAAATCCTTTGCGGCTTATGCATTGTGCAGGCCACTTATGTACAGGTGACAGATTTTCGACTTTGTATATATTCAAGTTATTTGAAGAACACGGATAATTTAAAATATCGTTTTTCTGTAGAAATTGACGACCAAGAATAACAATCACATTTTCTATTAATCCAATATGCTTGATCATCACGATAGTTGCATCAGTCAGGAAGCAACAGTTGTCCGGCCTCTTATTCGATAACTCAAAATTGCGGAATTGTAGAATTTTGTGCTCGCTGTGGCAACCCAAAGGAAGTTCTGTCACAATTGGATACTTGAGTAGAGGACTTAACAATTTTTGGATTCTTCTTCTTTTGCAGATGCTGATCGCGATTGTGCCCTTCGCTCAATCGTTGATGAATTTGTTGCAAGGAATTTGCATGTTTTCGTAGCATTCGCTTTAATATTTGCATATGATTTTCAAAATCAAAAGCACTATATGAGTCTAATGGACCTTAATACATCTTTACATCTTCATTTAAATGAATAAGATAGTGAAAATTACTTGTAACATACTACTCTCCATACAATTTTTTAAATTCTTGTACGAAATAAATGAGCAATTCTTTAGCATAAGCGTTGTTTCTGTTACAGTCTCGAGAGTCGCACAATATTCGTATAGCACAATTTAAACTAATAAAGTGAATTAAATATTCTTCAGGAAGAAAATGTTGTAAGATAATCGGTCCAAGGTACAATAGGAAAAATTGAAATTCAGTGCCTTTCCAATGACATAACTCCTGCAAGTCTCGAGGTTTTCTATTAAAATCTGTTGGCACCCATTGTGCGACGACAACTATTGAATCTAATAATTTTTGTACAGCTTGAGAACTAAACTTTGGACGTCGACAATTATCTAACCAGCTCATTAACAGGGATTTCATGACACCCAACAATACCATGTGTAAAAAGTCCAACGGAAATTGTTTTACCATATCGATTGGTAACGATTCAAACGGCGAAACTGCAATATGGTGTTCTTTATTCATTCTACTTCTGAAAGTATCGTCTGTTCGTAGTGGTGCTGATTCGGTAAGAAAAACCATTCGATCTCTAAATTCTCTTTCTACAATACATTTGTCGCAACTGAAGTATCCATTAAACTGCTTGGTACATTTAACGTAAGATCGTGCAGGACTGTCGCAAATTATGCATCATAAATTAACCTGGAATCTTTTTCCATCTATGACAACTCCTTCATTTTGTATTCATTTATAAACGGTGTCAGGTAGTTGTGAACTGAAGATGGTATTTTATTACCATGATAAATTCCAATAACGAATGGCGTATTTAAAGAGCTGTGAACAAATTTTCCTAATATAGGACATAAACATGTTTTAGAAGATTTCGCTATGGGTAAACCATCGATATTTATATCAAACATCAATTCCGTTTTATCGATATAAGTCGAATCACATAGCTGGTTTTCGATGGTTGTTTTTAATCCATAATGAAGATATTCTTCAGGCGGACGAGGACTAATTTTTAAATTAGAAGTTCGAAGTGTTCGTAATAGAAATCGAAAGTTTTCAGTAGGGATGGGCGATGTTCAAAATAAAATCGATTTTAATAACATCAATTTAAAAAAAAAACCGATTCTGAAAATCGATTTTCTATATAAAACTATCGACGATTAATCGAATAAAAAAATTATTGGTGAGTATTATTGAATTTTTATGCTTTTTATATTTTATTTTATATTTTTATATTTTATTATTGAATGTTTTATTATTGAATTTTTTTTTCATATATACACTTGTTTCTTATTATTTAAGACTCCTAATACTCGATTGCCAAGTCCGTATTTGTACGACAGCGCCACATTTGGCAAAACTATAAATTATAAAGCGTGAAAATGACATAAATTATTCTTGCGACTTACAGCGTCATTTATCATTTTAGTGCAGTGTTTATATTTTTAAAATAATTGTTATAGTGTTAAAATATACCGAAGACTCTCATTTTGTTATAATTTAATATGTAAAAGCAAATATTTATTTCATTTCGATGCCTGTCAAACAGCGGGTTTTCGTCCTTGATTAGGCTCATTTCAATTCGACATATACAATGTTATTTATTGCTTACCCAAGCAAAAGGAGAGTTTTCGGTATATTTTACAAGTCGGTTCTATCGGTTACAAACCCTATTTTATTGAAAAACGTTTCTATTTTAGCGTAAGTCGCAAGAATTTTCATGGTATATTTTCTCGCTTCTGATGTCATCAATTCAAGATGGCTGCAGTCAGTATGCATAGGAGCCTTACCCAGCGAGAAATGATTGGTCGAATCGACGTCAATTCGACATCAAATCGATCAAATCGACATTGATTCGACGTCGAATAGATTCGACCACCATTTCTCACTGGGTTAATACATTCCACAGTTGTGCCCAAAGTTCTTCTACCTGAAAAATTATTGTTATTATTAAGCCATTAATATATATACCTATATATACAGGGTGTCCCAGACCACCTGTACATCCTTTTTAAAATGAAAATAAATGGCTTTTATCAAAAATCGCGAACATTCTTTAAGTAAATCGGGTATGCTCTATCGAATGGTGATATTTTTAACTTTTGATTCCGACCGGAAATACGCCATCCGAACCGGAAGTTGAATTTTTTGAGGGGAATATGGTACTTTTTATTACAGATTCGAATTGTACGTGAAAAAATAAGAAACTTTTGTATCAAACGTTTTTTCTGAAAGTGCCTCTGTCAACCTTAAAATTGACCTTGAAAGTAACTGTGATGAAATTATGAACTTCAAATGTTCCTGTGGCGTAACAATTTTAAGGTTGACAGAGGCACTTTCAGAAAAAACGTTTGGTACAAAAGTTTCTTATTTTTTCACGTACAATTCGAATCTGTAATAAAAAGTACCATGTTCCCCTCAAAAAATTCAACTCTGGGTTTTTCTGCTTGACACAGTGTAGAGAGGTGCCACTGATTTCATGAGCAATTTGAAGCCCTCGTTTTGCACTGTAGATAATGGCATTTTATTGACCGCGATCATGTACAAAATGGCATTTGTAATTTTGTCAGAAGTCTTACCTTCTGTTAAAATAAAACCACAAGTGTTTGCCAAATAATAATCAAAAATTAAATTAAAAGATTTCTTTTACGGCATACATACCTAAGAACGATTTTGTGCTCAAAACTTCGTTGATTCTAGTCAACTTTCCCTGTAATCAAAAGTATAATTTGTTATTTTTTTTGTACTTTTGTTAAATTTATGAATCAGTCATTTTATGATTTGCTATAATGTTGTTTATTTACTTGTTATTATACACTTTTTTATTTTTTACTTGTTATTTATATACTTTTTTATTATTTATATATTTATATTTATTTTTATTCTATTTTTTACTTGTTATTTATATATTTTTTTACCTGTGGTTTGAATTTTACTCGTTTCGGCTGTGGAGGATCATCAATGGAATCATTACTAGATCCCGAAGTTACGTTAGCTTTTCGCTTTAGTCTATTAGCTTGGGGGCAAAATAATGCGTGGCTTGCACTAAGGTGCTGAAACAAATTCGTTGTGTTCGCGCCATGTTTGTATACTTTATTGCAAATATTACAGCGGGCTGTAACATTACTTTCGCTTTCAAAATATTGCCACGCTGCACTCGATTGTTTTGACCTTTTAAATATCAAATAATAGTCAAAACAATCTTTTAAAACGACCCCTAAAAAAGTAAAAATTTGCAAGGAATACTAAAAACAACTTACTCAGATTTACTCTTTGTTACGCCCGAACTTTCTGGTGAGGCTTCAGTCGGCGTGATCTCCTCTTGGGCTACCACTTGAGGATCTCCAGCATCATCCTCTGTATTTTTGATCAATGTACTAAAAAAACAGATATTATAAATTCAATAAAGTTAAACACAAGACCATAGATCGTGAACAATTTTTACACTTACTAATCCACATAATCAATGGATCGAAACAGTGTTTCGATTTCTTCGTCGTCATTAACGATCTTCCCACTTTCGCACAGATTGCGAACGTATTCGAATGCCTTATCGTTATCTAAAATTAAAAGTACGCATATAGGATATATGATAAGAATACAATAATAATCTAACATCGATCCGAAGATATGTATTTGCTTAAATAAATACGAAATATGTATACAATTAAAGAAATGTACTTTTCAATGAAATATATATGTAATATTGTAGATAATCTTCGTACATGAAATTAATCCTGTTTGTTGATTCTAAAATATATTGTGTGCGTCCTGGATTCTATGATATAAAAGTGTATGTGTAAGTGTAAAACATTATCGTCATGTTATTATCATCGGAAAACAAACAAAATTATAGACGTTGGAGGTTATGTGATACACTTAATCGAAAAAATATCAATTTTATAGTTAGTACTTACCGTTTCTGATATTCATCGCTGACTTGCATTAAACTATAAAACACGAAACACACAACAGCAATTTTCGATTTTTATGAGACAAAATCGAAATATTGGCTGGGTTCCATAAAGAAAGCGCATATGTCATATGTGCGCATTATCTATAGTACACGTTACGGTTAGGTATACTCTAGATATATGCCCTTTACGGAACCCAGCCATTATATCCTTCCCTTTCCTACACGATATCCGGTGTGGTGCGCGGCCTACAACAGCCAATCAGAAACTATAATATCTTATCTTTTTGCGTCACTGGGTGCGTCACAGCCATTTCCCTGAAGAATGGAACGGCTGTGATTGGCCAGTCTTATTACAACTACGGATGTTATTAAACCCAATTTATAGACCACCGGATGGACCCAAACGGAGCACCACCTCATGATGCAGAATGAGGGGAGAAAGATACCGACCACATGCACTACCGCAGCAGAAGACGGAAGTACGGACCGTACTGGCCGGACCGGCCAGCCTACCATGTCTTCCTTTAGAGGAAAATGTCCGTGACGGCATACCGGCGAGGGCACCCTCGAAGAAATTACCAGCCTGTACCATTCCCGGCGAATCGAAGGGTGCATTCGTTTATGCAGCGACTGCCGCGGAATGTCGCAGATGTCGTTCGTTTACTCCGCCTGCGCAACCGACTGCAGCGCAGTTTGTTGTTCGTTTAAGCAGAGCTGCTGCCTATCTGCGCAGCCATCTCGGAGGTCCTGCTCAGGATGCTCTGCTCGCAGTACTGCGAACTACTGCGTAAACGAATGTAGTCTCCTCCATTGTTAAGCCAATTGAACTTGGAAACGTTGCCTGAAAATTATTTCAATATGAGTTATGTTATAAAAGTTCAGAACAAAGAAGGTGGAGAACAACTCCTCCAAATAGATCCTACAAAACTAAAAGTAATGCAAGGTAAGTAATACAATAAAATTATGAAGTCTGTTAATTTATATTTACAATCCAATTAACCTAAAAATGCACTTTTATCAAGAATATAAATTTAAAGTAATCTGTTTCAAAAAAATGTGCTTTGTATAAAAATGCAGTTCTGTTACAGTCGTTCCTAGCAATAAAGCTACTTCGTCCCCAGTTAGTTTGGAAAAATCTGAGAAGTCTACATTCAGCAACATTTCAATCCTACCGTCATCACTGTCTAAAAATGTTATGTGCACACGTCATATGTCAGAACCTTCAACAAGTTCTGCAATACAAGGTATATACAATAAGACTATGAAGTTTGTTAATTCATATTTGCGATCAAATAAATCTAAAAATGCACATTTATCAAGAATATTTAAAGTAATCTGTTTTTAAAAAATGTGCTTTGTATAAAGATGCAATTCTGTTACAGTCATTCCTAGCTATCAAGCTACTTCGTCCCCAGTTATTTTGGAAAAATCTGGGAAGTCTACATTTAGCAACATTTCAATCCTACCGTCATCACTGTCTGAAAATGTTAAGTGCACACGTCACATGTCAGAACCTTCAATACAAGGTATGTAAAATAATCATGGGTACTTTCCATTTAGCAACACAAGTCGACACAAAGATCATTTTATCTTTATTCTCATAGAATGTAAAACAAAGATAGAATGACGTTTGTGTCGACTTGTGTTGCTAAATGGAAAGCACCCCCTAAAATAAAAATATTTAGATTTAATGTAGGGTATCAATTGTGTAACTTTTTCTAAAATGAAAACATGAAAAGTGAAAAATTTTTTCCAATCACACATTGATTTTATTTTTAAATTAATGCATGATTGGCAGAAATTTTTCACTTTTCACGTAATAAAATATAATATATAAATATAATATAATATAATATAAATATAATATAATATAATATAAATATAATATAATATAATATAAATATAATATAATATTAGTAATAAAACTAGAACATCAATTGGTAAAGTATTTCTTAATATAATTTCTTTTCCTAGGATTGTATAAATTAGTGATTTTTATAATAATATTATTTTCTTGAATCTGTAACCATTATATGATTTTTTATATTTATGAGTTTTATAAGTAAAATATTTTTTTTGTTTTAATTTCAGATGCCACTAAAGAGAATTGGACAGATGCAGAAATACAGCTTTTACTTGAACAACGTCTTGGTATGAATGACAAGTTTGAAAATCCAAATAGCCGAAAGACACCATATTGGAATTTAATTGTTAAAGTTTTTGAAGAAAAAGGTTACAAAATAACAAAAAATGGTCTGGTCAACAAGTGGAAAAATCTCCAAGTTACTTATAATCGGAATGTAAGTAAGTTGAAAAGAACAGGCGAAAGTGCCATCACTTGGAAGTATTTCCATGAAATGCATGAAGTTTTTGCGGCAAAAAAGAGTGTAAATCCTCCGGAAGAATCCCTGGGTTCAACTTTCAAACCGGAAACACTTACCTTAAAGGATGACTCAGCTGGCATATATCAGGAAAAGACTGCAGATATCAAAGAAAATATTTTACCAACAAAAAAAAGGAAATTAAAGAAAGAGAAAATCAAATTTCAAGAAGAAATGTTACGATTTGTCGAGGAAAAGAAATCACAATCATTACAATTAAAGAAAGAAATTTGGGAAGATAAAAAAAAGATTGCAACAGACAAAATTGAAGCGATAAACAGTCTTGTTACTGTCCTAAAAGGTTTACAACAAAATCGCACTACATAATATAAATACCAAACATTTTTAAAACTTTCATAATATTTAACATGCCAAAGACGTTAATATATTATGCAGGATTCACACTGCGTCCAAATGACGTATGACGTCCGATATCCAATAAGAAAATTTGATTTTTGATTGACTCCAAAAATCATATTTTCTTATTGGATATTGTACGTCGGATATCGGACGCAGTGTGAATCCTACATTAAAAACTTACAATTAGATATGTTGATTTGTTACGTGCGTCGTTTTTTTTTTTATTACTTTTCTTTCACTCTAGAAAAGTTTCGTGATAGATATCCTGATCTCACAGATAAAATTTTTGTTTTTTTGTTCTTAGATGTCTTATAGCGAATTCGGTTGGATGCACTAGTGCACATTGAGTGCATATAAAGGTTTATCATATACAAGTTCACAATGACACAAGTAATTAAAAAAGGAAAATAATTAATAGTAAGAGCTATTATTGTTATTCAATATGAATAATGATAATAATAGCTCTTATTATTATTTTACTTTTTTAATTACTTATGTCATTGTAAATTGTGTGCAATAACTTTTATGTGTACTCAGTGTGCACTAGTGCATCCAATCGAATTCGCTATTAGATGCCTTTTAATGCTTATATTTTTTTTAAATTAGGTATGATCTCACTAAATAAAGTTAGATTTTTTGTTTAGTTTCAGATGTCTTATGTTTTAATATTTACGTTTTTTATCATTAAGTCAAATATGATCTAGATATAGTTTATTTTTTGTTTGTTCTTAAATAACAATACTTATGATAATACTTATGTACCTGTTACATACTTAAAAGTACTATAAATGTATACGAAATGTTATAAAATTATTAAATATACTTTATTCATGTCTTCTATTCGCCCACAAAATATCGGCAATTCTATTTCTTTTATTATTACCCGCTTCCAAAATGGCATTGTCTTCATTTTGGTTCTCATTCTCATTCTCATTTTCAGATTCGTTGTCACTTAAATCGATTTCATCATTACATCGGATGCAAATATTATGCAGAACACAAGCAGCAATAACAACTATTTTCATTTCGTTCATGAGAAACATATTTAAATATTTTAATCTTCTAAATCTACATCTGAGTTTTCCAAATGCTTGCTCAATGACAATTCTCTTTGAACTTAATTTTTTATTGTAAAACTTTTGCCTTTGAGACAAATGCCCATTATCACGAAATGGTGTTAATAAATAAGGGGTTAAACTGTATGCAGAATCTCCTAAAATATGAGTTCCTTCTGGTATAAGTGTTGGATCTTCTGCAAGTGCCTGACCAATTGGACTTTCTCTCCACACTCGAGCATCGTGAGTAGCACCGGGCCATCCAACAAAAATGTCAATAAATTTACATTTTGCATCACACATCCCTTGTAAAATAATCGAATGGAATCCTTTTCGATTATAATAACTCATAGCATCAACTCTCGGAGCTGGAATTTCTATATGCATTCCATCAACTGTACATACCACGTCTGGGAAATCATTTGGTCCTCTGAGCTCGTTAAACTCTTGTCTTATATTTTGGAACTCTGTCTGATTTGGCCAGTATAAATGTTCATTTATCATATTACACAAAGCATTGCATACATCATAAAATACTTTATGTACAGTACTTGGGCTTAAGTTAAATAGATTGCTAACTTCCCGAAAAGAATCTTGATTTGCCACTAACCACAAAGTTGATAATATTGCTTTTTCCAAAGATACATTAGGATGACCTCCATTATTATTATTAGATTCAAGCATAGGACCAACTGCTCTTCTGACAACCTAAAACAAAGCAGATATGAAATTTATACAATATTTATAAATTATTAAATTACAGATAGATAAATATAAATATATAAATGTAAATATATAAATATATAAATATAAATATATAAATATAAATATATAAATATAAATATCTAAATATAAATATATACACACAAACACAATACATATGTATAATAAATTATATATACATATATACATAATTATAAATATATTAATTATATAAATATAAATATATATATATATAATTTATACATATGTATTGTGTATATATATATATATATATATATATATATATTATTATAATTTTAAATTACAATATTTCTGATGTATATACTTACCTCAAAAGAACCTCTTGTGAGACGAAAAATGTGATTTAAATGTTTTATCATGCATTCCAAAAATTGTATCACAAAAATTTTTTACTTTGTGCACTTCTATACGTTCCTGCTCCTGCATGTAGACAACAAATGGATGTAATGTGTACGTGTATACATTTAAAATGTCAATTAAATTAATAAATTAAATTAACTATACTAACATCATCCAATAACAGCAGCTCTTCATCAGAACTATCTTCTGATGATGAGTTAGAATCTGAGCTACTATTAATGAGATCCATAGCTTGATCAATAATGTTACATGAAATTAAATCTATTCTAAATCCATCCATTGTTTCTGAAAATTAAAATATTTAAATAAAATTTCTTTAAAGATATTAAAAAAAATTAATATCTTACAATTAATGTGTATAATTAATAAATATAACCTCTAAATAAAAAATATATTTTCAAAATATGAATTGTTTCTATTAATAATGAATTTTTCTAGAATAATATTAATATATCAAACTAACAGCGCACATATCCCGAAGACGTTCAGAGAACATCCTGAGGATGTTCGAATGTCCTCTGGATATCCTCTGAATGTCTTTCGGATATGTGTGCTATTAAGGAAAATATAGTTTTTATCCTATTTAAAAATTTTATTATATTTATTCAAATAATAATTCATATTTATTAAAAATTTCTTTACTTACGCACTCCAATTACAATCTGAGCAGTCAATTCACGCAGGTGATCGTTCGGTAAATGATGTCACGTGACTCGCAGATGATAGACGCAGTGGATGCGCAGTGGATGCGCTAATCGCTGCATAAACGAACGCACCCGAATACATCGGCTAGGGGAAAGCTAGGGAGATCCTAGAGACCCACCATCGATCCTATCATCGATGGAATGCGCGAGAGATCGGCGCGACACGCGAGATACCGAGGAGAGCGAGCCCCGACTCTTCACTGTTCGGCGAGCTATACCAGTGAGAGGGTGATCCCAGAGCCTACCCTGTAACCCCGACGAACGAGTTACCTCAGCGAGGGACATCAATACTTATTGTAAGCCGCCTCTCGGATAGCCGTAAGAGTAATAACTCGAACTGGGCTGCGTTCGTAAACGTTACCCGCAGGGTACAAATGTCTCTGAACTCGTTCAGAAAGTCAAAATACAGATCAATGGTGGAAAAGCTACCTTTACCCACATGTGTTCAGAAAGTTCTTGAGGAATTACCCAGGGTGCTCCTTATGTACCCTGCTCGCGACTGAGGTAGAGTTTACCCGTCATGCGCAGAAACGCACTTTTCACATTTTACCACGGACTTTCCGTGCATTTTACACAATAATTCCGTACCTGAAATAAGTGAAACTATAATAGTGTACCAAATATGTCTACTCTCTTAAAGTCAATCAGTGAAAATAACGCTGATTGAATCAGTGAAACAGTATGTCACGGACAATCAGTGAGTATTTACTGACATTTAGTAACAATACTCCCACCTTGGTTCTCAGACTTACAATTTACTGATTTTAGCCAGTGGAAGTAAGATTTCACTGCAAATCTGTAACCGCGAGCCAATAAGAGCTCAGTTTGTTGCTGCGCGATATATCCGTTCTTTTGTTTGCGGCGTCCGCGGTATCGTGTGCCTGTGTCGTGTGTCGTGCCGGTCGTGTCGTTCGTCGTTCGTCGTACGTCGTAACTGATACAAGTTACAACACGTTAGCTGCTATCCGTTCGCAACGATCGACGGTATTTGGTAAGTTCAACGCTTTTATGTGGCATTTTATTATATTATTATAATTATAACATTTTATTATATTCATTATTGTGTGTATTTCGTTATCATAACCATTCTTGTAGTGTTTTATGTAATACGTAGTCGCAGACACACACGTGAACTTTTCTCTTTTTATCTTTAATATTTATTTCTCAATTGCAGACTGAAATGGAAAAAATAACAAATTTGTCTATTCAAGAATTAGGAACAAAAATCGAGGAAATAACAGATGAGGAGACACGAAAAAAGTTTGAAGGTTAGTATACATATATATTTTTTGTTACATTTTTTTAACAAGCATTATGATATTTAGAAATATAAAGCATCAAATAGCAAAATTTAACATTTTATTATATATTTATTGTTACATCTCGGAATGCTATCTCAGACTTTATTCTTTTTGCAAATTATTTATACGACTGCCACATTCCTAGAATATATATTTATATTTAAAAATTGATTAAATGTCATCTTTCTTTTTTTACATATTTATCATTTCTATTTATTTATTTTATTTCTTGATAATAGTTATAAAATAATAAAGTCATTTTTAAATCATGTTTATTAATATTACAGATGTGTAAAAATTTCATTAAAATATATCAGCAATGGAGCCTTTGAAATGTTTTATGTGTCGTAATACTGTAAAGGGAGAGTTAAATGGTTTGGCAAGACATTTTACAATAGTACATGGTTTGACACTCAAACACGGAATAGACAAAGTTGGGTTTCAATGTGGTCAAAAAAATTGTTATCGAAGATTTCTTCATTTTTACTCTTTAAGAGATCATATAAGGAAAATTCATTTTTCTCGAAAAGAAAATTATAACCTTTCTGTAGAAAATACAGAATCCACTTCTTCGTATGATGATATAATTATTAATGAAAATGATGCAAACAAAATATCTGAAAATTCAAATAATGTAGAGCCCTTAAAAATTTGTGACAATTTTCTCGATTAGCTGATTATTCTGGTCAAATGGTGAGTAATAATGTTTTGACTTCATAATTTATATTTGTATTAAAGAGAAACACATTTTATTTTCCTTTTTTGTTTTTTTTAACATTAAGAATTTATGTATTTATAATAAGTATATTTTATTTCACTTCATTTCTATGTTTTTGATTACAGATTGATGAGGAGTTCGACAGATTGTACAGCTGAGCTTCTGATAACTTTTTAACAAAATTTTCTACATATTATGTTCCTAGAATTCTTACATACTGCAACACAGTGAGACAAGATTTATATAGAGTTTCAAATTTTATTGAAGAAGGTATAGTTCAACTCTCTTACTTCAGTTTTTTTAAATATTTTACATTATTTACATGTATATTAAAATACTAATCGCAATTATTTTATTTTATTTTATAGAAAATCTTCGTGCCATATTACTTTTAGCGCATTTACTCCCTGTGTCAAATTCATTGAGGAAGGGAAAAGGAAAAAAGAAGGGTGTAACTTCAAAGAAAGTAAATATTTTGAATATATTATATAATTTATATTATGATTTATTTATAAATATACATAATTATTGGAAAAGCTTTATTTTTAAATTTAATTGAATAAAATTTAATTTCAAATTATTGAAATCACTTACTTTTAGAGTTCTAATAAAGAAAATATGAGGAAAGAGGATTACGACGATGTATATTCTACTACATTTCCTAATTCTTCTTTAATACAAATTTGGCCCGTAAGTTTTGTTAAATATTCATTTTAATGTTCTTCATTTTAATATTCATTTAAATATTCATTTTAATATTCATTTTAATGTTCTTTTTTATAGGAAGGATGTAGCATGGAGAACAAAAAAAAGGAAATAAAAAAGGAGGCACAATTATATATTAATCAAAGGAAAAAGTTTAACTTATTTTGTTCAGACTGATAATGTTACATTGACTCCAAGTATCAATTCGCCAATCATAGCACTTGATTTATTATTCAAGGTATATTATGTTTTAAATGTTACATATCCTACAACACTACTAAACTTTTTCAGTTTCTTAGAACATTATTGTTTTAAATTTTCATCTGAAAAAGCACATGCTTTTGTATCTTCTACTCATATTAATATTTGTAATACCACACCAATATCAAATGTGATAGATAACACATCAGATTCATAAATTTATTCAGCAGTTTAATTTTATTTTATAAAATAAATATTTATGTTAGTTGTTTGCAAAATTCTATAAATTTATGGAAAAAATTATTTTATCATTACAATTTATGTTGTTTTTCTTAATAATTTTTGTTAAAAATGATATACTTAGTTTGCATTTTATATAATTTAATAATGCATAAATTTTTCATTTTTATTTGATATATCATTTATTTAGTATTCATTTATTTAGTACATCATATAACTTTTTTGTTTCAATTTTCTTTGCATATGTTGAAAATAGTTTTCAACTTAAAAAAATTTTGCAAACAATAATATTATTTTTATATTCATTTATTAAAATATATTAATCATATGCCCATACAATTATATATTTATGTATGTGCATAAATTATATATACATATGTAATGTATCACTAAATTTTCTATTTAATGTATATTAAAATTTATATACATTTATATTATTGAAATAAATGCATTATATCAGCAACTGAAATTACCTGTTCATATTCACTGTTCTATTAGTTAAGATTTACTGATCTAAGCAGTACATATTACTGATCTAAGCAGTACATATTCACTGTTCTATTAGTTAAGATATACTGATCTAAGCAGTACATATTACTAATTTTATTGTGTATAACAACTATTTTCAGCAGTCAGATATCACTGCTGGAAACAGTTACTGTAGTCAACTGATTTCATCAGCAGTATTTTACTGGTTTGCAGTGCTATACTTATAACTATGGTCATCAGTGACAATTCACTGATGTACAGTTATAATACACTGATTGACTTTAAGAGAGTAAGATATCACAATCCCACGCTTCCTATAAAGTTATAGAAGGTGCTGATAGAAATCCAATTTTCAACGCAGAAATGTCGCAAGTTTTATTACGTGACAAAAAAAGTAAGTTACAAAATATATGTTTAGAGATTCGATACATTTATATCGCCTTTTGTTGTCTCAATAGACACGACAAAGGGCGAATTATGCTTAATAAATGCTTAATATCTAGTTCCTTTGTAAAAATTGCTTTGTAGAAATTTTAAGTTCATTGTTAAAACGTCTACAAATAACATAACCTCTTTTAATTATATTTTACAGCAGGCAAAATTGATTATATCCCTTTAACGGAATATATTATTGAAACTTTGCTCAAACCGTATGGAATAGAAATTATGTTACGCGAAAAAGATGATACAGATAATTCATCTCGCTGTTCGACATCTACTAACTTAGAAGAAACTGAGAACATAATATCGATATCCTTAGAAGAGAGTAATGAAAGAGTTCTGGATAAAGGAATGAAAAACTTATGGACCGATAAAAGTAGAGCAATGCTGCTACATTTGTACAAAAAGTATCAAAATGATTTTAATTCCAATTGCATTAAAAAGGATGATATCTGGACTAAAATTGCCTATGATATGAAATACGAAGGCTATAATTTTGTTGCGGCACAATGTAAAGAAAAAATGAAATACATGAAGAAAAAGTATTTTAAAAAAATAGATAATATGGGTCCTAAAAGTACTGGTGCAGCACCAGTAAAATGTAATAACTTTGAGGAACTCGATGAATTGTTTGGAAATAAACCCAATGTTATTCCTGTTGCAATAGCAAGTTCATCGAATGACAATATTAAGTTTGAAGGTATGATAAATATTACTATTTTATAAATGTATTTGGTTAAGAATTTGTTTACATTTATTGTGAGTTACATTATTATTTTACAGTTACACAGAAAGATCTCAATGATGCGGAAGATAATGAAAAAAAAACAACGAAAGAGAGCGAGTACAATAACCCTCAGTGATCTACAAGTTATACTTGAAGATAAAGAAAATGCAAAGAAGGCCAGGCACGAAGAAAAACAAGAACTTTTTCGACAAAGTATAAGTTCTTATGAACGCATGATGGAAAAATTACTGCATAAGCACAGTATAACTACATACAGTAGTGACAGTGCTAGAAAATCAGCGAGTAAATTTTCTTTTACGCATGCGTTAGCTGTAAGGCTAAGAACATTGCGGACTGTCATGGCGATATCACAATACTGTGGCGGTATACTGTGATATAAGGAGATATGAAAATTAAATTAAAAAATGAATTCAAAGGGTGGAAATTCTTGTGCGTTTACTATGTGTTCAAATATTGCTGGACGAACGAAAAATATAAGCTTTTTTCGATTTCCTAAGGATATTGAAAGGTAAAGTTATGCTAAAATAAATCACAAAATATGTATACAATTATCATATTAATATTTGCTTTTAAATAATTAATTGTAATTATTTATTCTTTAGTATATTCTTTGTATGAGAGATATGAAACTTTTCACTTCTTTAATAACATGAATAAGTATGAGTCAAATTTTTAAGAAGTAAGCTTTGGATAGAAGCTTGTGGACGTCAGGATCTAATGAGGAAAACATCTGAGGAACTGCATAAAAACTACCGTGTCTGTGCTTTACATTTTTCACAAAAAATGTTTTTAAATGACCTACAAAACAGGCTTCAATCAAATGCTTTTCCAATAAGAGAGCATAATATACAAGAAAGGCAAGAAGATACTACTCCATGCAATATAACGCCTAATCAATGTAATTATCAAGAACAATTAGAATTACCATTAGGTAAGTTATTGATGAAAGTTATCAATATTTTTTTTATTGTGTGCTATTTTCTCTTTCCCTCCTGTTCTCTCCACTTATACATATACATATACACATATTTTCTTCATTTTTTATATGTATAGTTCATTCCAATTGTTATCATTTATAGTGTAAAAAGTAATATTATGTGTTTTAATTTATTTTAAAGAATCAGACATTCTTCTGTTGGATCATCTTGAAGCTAACACATCAAATTATGTACCAAATATAGAAGAAAGAGGTAAATTTTATTAGAGGAAGAATTTTACTCATATTATGAACCTACATATAATTTTATATTTCTTTACAAATGAAAAATTAGCTATTTTTACAGAGAGTAAAGAGACACAAACAGATTCAACTCTGTCAAGAAATTCACCTAAGAAAAAATTAATAAAATGTAAGAAAAGAATTGCATTGCTACAAAATAAAATTTACAGATTACAGAAGAAAATAAATACGAATAAAATAAATACGAAGAATAAGATTGAGACTCAAGAGTGCATGAAACAGTACTTAAATTCAACAGATCACTTTCTGCCAGCACCTCTTGCAGAATTTGTTAAAACTCAAGTTCGTCTACATCAGCAAAAGAAAAAAGGTAGAAAATATACTGTAGGATTTAAAGAATTTTGTTTGGGTATATATTTTAACAATGCAAAATGTTATGAATTGTTGAGCAAAACATTTTACTTACCAACTAAACGAACCTTACTACGCATGATAACTAATTTAAAAATTTTACCAGGCATGCATGATTTTTTATTTGATGCGTTGCGAAACAAAATAAATACATTTGAAAATTCCTCCGATAAATATTGCATTTTGTGTGTTGATGAAGCTTCGTTAAAAGCAAATTTATTTTATAATATTAGTAATGATGAAGTAATAGGATTTGAAGATGTCGGAAATGGCAAGTCTTTCTCTCCTGCATGTAATGTTGCAGTATTAATGATTAGAGGCATGTGTAGATCATGGAAGCAACCTTTAGGTTATTATTTCTTACACTCTACATTTTCATCTATTCAGCTTAAAAATGTAATCAGTGAGACAATTATTAAATTGCAAGGCATTGGGTTGAAAGTGGTTGCACTAGTTACAGACATGGGTAGTAACTTCATACAAATGGCAAAGTTGTTCAACGTCACTACAAATTCTCCATATTTTATTATAAACAATGAACAAGTTGCTTATTTTTTTGATCCTCCACATGTAATAAAAGCTTGTAGAAATAATGTTTACAATAACGTTATATATGCAAATGGCAAAGAAATATCTTGGACTTACATAAAACAATTATACACAATAGATAGTAAAAAAGAAAATCGATTAGCACCAAAACTCACTAATTCTCATATTCGGCCTACTAATTTTGAACGCATGAAAGTTAAGTATGCCGTCCAAGTTTTAAGTGCATCTGTTGCTTCCGCTTTAAAAACACTTGTAACGCTAGATCTTTTACCAACTGAGGCACTTGCTACATCCGAATTTATTGAAACCATGGATAATTTATTTGATATATTTAATTCATCTAATGTTAATAGTAAAAAACTATATAAAAGAGCTTTTGCTGGTACAAAGTCTGAAGAAACTTTTCTATTATCAATAAGAACGTATTTATCTAACATAAAAATATATAATAAAAAAAATCAAAATATTACTAATAAAATAAAAGCTTTTGATAAATGGATTCACAATATTAACAGTTTACTTCATTTATGGTCTTATTTGAAAAATAATTCTTCAGATATTAAATTCTTACTTATGCGGAGATTTAATCAAGATCCAGTAGAAAATTTATTTGGAGTAATAAGGTCTTTAAACGGTAACGCTTATAATCCAACGCCAATACAATTTTATTTTACATTTAGAAAAGTTTTTGCAAAAAACTATTGTAATTCAGCAAGTGGGAATTGTGCTGAGGACTATGATAAGATATTAACTGCATTAAAAAACTACACACACAAAAATTCTATTATACAACATGAAACGCAAAAAGAAAATTCTATTAAACTAGACAATCATGATTATCATCGTATTATGGATGTGACAGAACAAAATGCCTTTCGATACATTTGTGGTTATCTTATACGTAAATGCCTTGACAAACATTCTTGTGATGTATGTTTAACGTTTGCAAAGCAATATATTGATTTAGACAGCACGTCATATTATTGTTTTTTTCGAACATATTACTCTACTGAAGAAAATATCTATGGCAGTTTGTTAATGCCTAACAATGAGTTTATTGAATATATAAAACAATTAGAATCTTGTTTCTTCAAGAATATTAAAGAGTTAATGTTACAACCAAAAATTATTTGTAAGTTAATATCTATTTGCAGTAGTATTAAGTTTAGTCATCCTTGTTCACAATTTCCATTACAATATTTAATTAAATTATATTGCAGAGTCAGATTATTTTATACTTTGAAGTTTATAAACCGAGAATTTAAAACAAGGAGGTCACAAAAAAATGATAATTTTGCGCCACAATTTAATGTCTTAATATTTATTTCATTTATTCGTTTTAAATTTAATATTTTCATTATAATAAATGTTATGTTTTTGTTATATTTTCTATAACATGTATTCTTTTTAACATTTATGTTTTTATAATATATATATATATATAATATTATAATATTTATTCTTTTTTTATTATTGCAACCTTTAACAACTTATGATGCTTTATAATACTCCCATATATTCATATGTTTTTACTTCAACTGTGTTTATTGAATTTAATTTCTTACTTTTTTCTGTACTTTTTAATTTTTCTTTGTTTGTGGGGTTTAACTGGTATCAATTACTAACACTATTTGCAACAGCCTATATTTTAATATTATTTAATATTTCAGAATTGCACTGAAATATCTTGGCATCTCCAAAGATATTTCATCGTTCACAAAAACAAAACTGCTGCTACACAATGAGATCAATTTGTAATATATGATTCTGGATTTCTGATGAATCTTCATTTTATATATGTGTATATATATATATATATATATATGATAATAATGAAAAAATAATAATTGTTATTTATTTCAATGTTTTCTGATCTCAAAATATTTTCTATATTATCAATAAATTGCTAACTTTCAACAATCACGTTTTATATACTGTTTTATAATTTTATTAATACATTTTTAAAATATACTAACATTAAAAACAGAAAATAATTTGCATTATTATCTTTATCTCATTAAAAAAGACTTTGCGTAAGACGTTATCGCGATTCTTAATGTTCAAATGAAGCGCCCGTAAGGCTTACAACATGGCTGACCGTCACGTGATTGACTCACGGCTACATCAAAGGAGCCGACATCTACTGTCACTACTGTATGTAGTTATACTGTGGCATAAGCTATAAAGCTGTGATAAGATTATTCAATATTGTTCCGTCCGGCTGCAATATATTTTATATAACGATAAGTATATCAGTATTAATTTAGGTTATAAGAAGATTCGCATCCAAGAAAAATGAGATTGAGTAGTTAATAATTTAAAAATTGTTTGATTTAATAAATTCAATATATTATTATTTTTCTTGAATGCGGAAAAAATTGTGATTTTTAATTTCTTTAAATCTGTGCCAAAGACGCGGTTACTGTATTAACTCTAAAAAAAATCGCCTAAAAATATCTAAATGAACAAGCATATTTAAAATTGATATTATTATATAGTATATTATTTTAAAAGTATAATATTTTTTATTTTAACTGTATTAGGGCGATCCTATTTTTGAATATGTTATATTATAGAATATAGTTATAAAATATATATTATAGAATATATGTTATATTATTGAATATAGCACTGAGAACACATCACATTAGTCGACGATTATGATTTAATGCTCTGCATAGTACATCGCGACGTTCATTTCCAAGTCGTTTTTCATTTTCATTTTCATATATAATTTGTCCCTGTGGATTTTCCACTATTTCCTCCATACCTTCTTGTACATATTCGCGTATCAAATCATCGCTAAAATCGCTAGACATATATTATGCAAAACACAGCATGCAAGTATCGTTTTGGGTATTAAATCGATTCTGTTCATGTCCAAATATTTTAAGCGTCTAAATCGACCAAATAAAAGAGCAAATGCTCTTTCAATTGTTTGTCTTGTCTATGAAACTCGTGTATTAAAAATTTCCTGCTGTCTTGTTAAATTTCCTCGATTCATATATGGAGTAATACACCACTTTAAAGTAGGATAAGCTTTATCGGCTAAAATAAATTCATCATTTGGAAAATACTTTTCTGGATTTTGACGTATCGAATTATAAATGTCAGAATTTCTAAAAATCCTAGCATCGTGTACTGAACTAGCGTATCCTGAATAACTATCTATGAATTTTAAATTAGCATCGCAAATTGCTTGCAGCGTTATAGCGTACTGCATTTTGCGATTTCGGTATGTTTCTGGATCCTTTGATGGCGCTTTAATTGATACATATGGCCCATCGAGAGCACCTATGATACCATCAATTCCAGCCATAGCTTTAAATTTTTCTTTTACCAATGGAAGTTCCTGTTCTGTTGGCCAATGAATCACTTGAGGTGCCAAATCATTTAAAGCTGTTGTAATTCGAACAAGGCAGGAAAATAATGTAGATTTGCTTAAATCAAATCTTTCTCCAATTGATCTGTTGTTACATAAAAGAACATCAATTTTAAATTAAATTTTAACTTAATAAATATATATTTAATGATAGTTTAAATAAATATACGATTGATTTTGGCATCTGAATTTTTTAGAGTAAAATTTTTACTTCATCATAGTGTTACTTGCTTTTAGAGTACAGAAAGAGCAAACATTTACTTCTATTAAAAATCGGCGTTACATATATATATGTAAAAATAAAAATGTCAGCATACCTATAAGAATCTGGCGTCGCTAATAGCCATATTGTTGCTAATAACTGTTTTTCAACTGGGACCATTGGTCTCCCAGTTCCAGTAGTATTAGTATTTTCTATTTGAGGACCAACAATAATGAGTAAACTTTGAAAAGTTTCACGCGTTATTCTAAAATTTGACTGAAATTGTTTGTTAGTGAAATGATGAATGGTTTCTTCCACATATCCTTGAATGCGTTTAGCCTTGTTTTTCTTTTTCTTTGAGCAAATAAGTGTCAATAAAATTTCAGTTTCACTATCAGATGACGATAAATCGGAATCAAATTCGTAATTGGACAAAAGTTTTTTTCCTATTGATATTGCCGTGCCAATAATTGCTTTTTCTCTGTCACTACTCAAGCTTTCTTTCGTGTATAATACAGTTTGCTAAAAAAAACATTAAAATATTTTATTTCATATTTTTAAAAATATTCATTTATTTAAAATATGCAATATTTATAGTGAATAGTTCGAACATTGAATAATGAATGGTAAATATATAGTAATATTAGAAGTCGATAAGATTATTAATACTAATTGTTAATTTGTATGATTTTTTCATTTATTTCTTTATTAATATTATTAATATTATATATCACTTCTTTAACGCAAATTAATTTTAATCTTGGTTTAACTTACTTTTTATCTTTTTCTAATTCTAAAAGTTAAAAAAAAATAAAAAGTAAATTAAACTGAGAAAGTTTAAAGTTCATCTACATTAGAATTCTACAAATAAACATAGTGATGAAGATAATTATTCAAAATAATATGATGATAATTACATTTGACAAATTTATATTACGCGATCGTTTTACCTCAAGATCGTTCATAAACTTTAGGTAGTCCTTGGAGATCGATGTGTCCCTACACATTCATCTGACTTGTCCCCGTAAAGTTAACCTATACCTCATAGGGTAAGGTTTACGAACGCACCCCTGGTTGGTGTCGTGCCGGGGGTGCCTTTCGGGTGTTTCGTTTACCGTGATTACCGACATTTCCCGTGTTACCGTGTCGTTCCATTCGAGCGGGTCCGTGCTCTCTCTGAGTACCGTTGCCACGGGGCCAGCCGACTTCGAGTTTCGCGAGACAAGCCCTCTCCGGGAGTTGCCGCCGACAGTCAAACTTATCGCCGACGAGAATAATCAAATCTCGCCCGTCACGTGTATTCCGCGGTATCGAGCGTTTCTTTGTTAAACTCAGATTTTATACGTTTTCTCTTTGTGTAACGTTTTTTGCCGCGAATCTATTGTGATTACGTTACGGAATTTGCGTGCAGCCGTTCTCCGCGAGTGTGATAATTCTTTCAAAGTTCGACTCGGCGGGAGAGTCGCGCAAGAGGACCACGAAATTGCCGTCTCATTCTCGCTTACCGTTTTTGGTATCGCATCACATTCCTTTCCATGTTTACGCGACCTTCGGAGATACCGTCAACCAGGGTTGGGAACGTATCATACCTTATGAATCATACATAAGTATCCTACGTATTATACTAAGTATGATACGTGCCTTAGTTTCATACATATGTGTACGTTATCATACACAACAACTTTAAATGGTATATTGGATCCAAAAAAGAATTTTGCAAGAACTATATCAATGTCGTTTTTTGACTGAACTGGTGGATTTTTTGGTGGTACAGGTCCACATTGTCCATATATTTCAGAAACAATCTATAAACATATATTTTGATATAAGACGAATTTTTATAATTGCATCATTATTGATCTATATATATACTAGATATAAGACATAATAGATTAATGCATTAGTAAAATAGCAAATATTAGTAAGCAAATAATAGCAAATATATATATATTGCACTTACATTTTCAATATTACTTCTTTTTTGTTTTTTATTTATAGACTGCATGTTAAATCATAAGCTTTGTCCAAAACTTAAAGCCAAAATTGACTGTCAGCTGGAAATCTAACAGTCAATTTAGGTGGTGTTCTGAAATTAACTGCCTTTTCAGTACTGGCAGTCAATTTCGGAACACAGCCTTAACATAGCCATAGTTTCATACGTATCCTACGTATCATACGCAATTTTACGTATCATACGTAGGATACTTCTGGAATGCGTATCAAACCCAACCCTGCCGTCAACGCAGGTGACCGAATTCGAATTCCCGACACACGTATCCAGCCGATTGTTGTTTCCGTTAGGGTAATGTTACCGCGAGAATAATAATAACCTTGTAACCTCGATTAAATTATCGATACTCCGAGGGTACAGAAGACAAGGTATCGATACCGTAAATTTGATTTTATTCTGAGTCTTTACTCCCGCCGCGGCTGTTTTATTAATTAGTATACTCTTAAATTATACATCATTATAATATTCTCATGTAACTAGCTCGAAAGTCCTTGTCTGAAATATATATCTGTTTGTCAATGTGCCTCTGTGTATGTTCTTTTGCCAAGCACCTCTCTCTAGACTCCATCATAGACCCCGAGTATTGAAGACCCGCGACCGTCTGTCAAACTCTACGAGTCACTAGCCGATCTAAAGTCCCGTTCATACCGTTACCGCGGCGCAGAACCTGCGCCTGGCGCCCACAAACCATTCGAGTACCGTTGTTACCGTTATCCGCGAGATTAATTATCTTTATACCAATTGCACGATTCCCCCACTCCGGATCGGCGTTACGGATAGGGAAAGTCGTCGCAAATTTTGGCTGAAAAAAGAAAATTAATGTTAGCCGATACGCCTTATAGACTACCGGATGGACCCAAACGGAGCACCCCCTCATGCTACAGAAAGAGGGGGGAAGGATACCGACCACATGCACTACCGCAGCAGAAGACGGAAGTACGGTCTGGCCAGCCTACCACGTCTTCCTTTAGAGGAAAATGTCCGCGACGGCATACCGGCGAGGGCACCCTCGAAGAAATTACCAGCCTGTACCATTCCCGGCGAATCGAATATATCGGCTAGGGGAAAGCTAGGGAGATCCTAGAGACCCACCATCGATCGTATCATCGATGGAATGCTCGAGAAATCGGCGCGACACGCGAGATACCGAGGAGAGCGAGCCCCGACTCTTCACAGTTCGGCGAGCTATACCAGTGAGAGGGTGATCCCAGAGCCTATCCTGTAACCCCGACGAACGAGTTACCTCAGCGAGGGACATCAATACTTATTGTGAGCTGCCTCTCGGATAGCCGTAAGAGTAATAACTCGAACTGGGCTGCGTTCGTAAACGTTACCCGCAGGGTACAAATGTCTCTGAACTCGTTCAGAAAGTCAAAATACAGATCAATGGTGGAAAAGCTACCTTTACCCACATGTGTTCAGAAAGTTCTTGAGGAATTACCCAGGGTGCTCCTTATGTACCCTGCTCGCGACTGAGGTAGAGTTTACCCGTCATGCGCAGAAACGCACTTTTCACATTTTACCACGGACTTTCCGTGCATTTTACACAATAATTCCGTACCTGAAATAAGTGAAACTATAATAGTGTACCAAATATGTCTAAGATATCACAATCCCACGCTTCCTATAAAGTTATAGAAGGTGCTGATAGAAATCCAATTTTCAACGCAGAAATGTCGCATGTTTTATTACGTGACAAAAAAAGTAAGTTACAAAATATATGTTTAGAGATTCGATACATTTATATCGCCTTTTGTTGTCTCAATAGACACGACAAAGGGCGAATTATGCTTAATAAATGCTTAATATCTAGTTCCTTTGTAAAAATTGCTTTGTAGAAATTTTAAGTTCATTGTTAAAACGTCTACAAATAACATAACCTCTTTTAATTATATTTTACAGCAGGCAAAATTGATTATATCCCTTTAACGGAATATATTATTGAAACTTTGCTCAAACCGTATGGAATAGAAATTGTTACGCGAAAAAGATGATACAGATAATTCATCTCGCTGTTCGACATCTACTAACTTAGAAGAAACTGAGAACATAATATCGATACCCTTAGAAGAGAGTAATGAAAGAGTTCTGGATAAAGGAATGAAAAACTTTTGGACCGATAAAAGTAGAGCAATGCTGCTACATTTGTACAAAAAGTATCAAAATGATTTTAATTCCAATTGCATTAAAAAGGATGATATCTGGACTAAAATTGCCTATGATATGAAATACGAAGGCTATAATTTTGTTGCGGCACAATGTAAAGAAAAAATGAAATACATGAAGAAAAAGTATTTTAAAAAAATAGATAATATGGATCCTAAAAGTACTGGTGCAGCACCAGTAAAATGTGATAACTTTGAGGAACTCGATGAATTGTTTGGAAATAAACCCAATGTTATTCCTGTTGCAATAGCAAGTTCATCGAATGACAATATTAAGTTTGAAGGTATGATAAATATTACTATTTTATAAATGTATTTGGTTAAGAATTTGTTTACATTTATTATGAGTTACATTATTATTTTACAGTTACATAGAAAGATCTCAATGATGCGGAAGATAATGAAAAAAAAAACAACGAAAGAGAGCGAGTACAATAACCCTCAGTGATCTACAAATTATACTTCCTACAAGTTTCTGGTACTACAAGTATCAGGCACAATTTGCAATAGAAATCTCGAAATAAAAAAAATTGGTAGTTGGTTCCATATTTCATAACTGCGTCCATATAATCCTAATATTGAATCTTTTATTGTATTACTCATCTATTATGCCATACCTTATATTTTATTTCAGAGCTGTCCACGTTTTGCACTTTTCGGCCGATTTCCGAGGCTCACCGCCTAGCGGCCCCCACTTACGCTTGAGACCTTAGCAATGCGTGGCCCGATAACCGTAACTAAGACGCGCGGAGCTCTGTCTCAGGGACGGCGCATCTGTAACGCGATGCTGTTCCGTACCCCTTAACTCAGAGCTGTCCACGTTTTGCACTTTTAATTCTAATATAAATATAATCTAATAATAAATATATATAAATATAAGTATAAAATAATAATTAATAATAAAAAATAATAATTAAAAAATCGCGATTTTAAAAAACTGAAAATATTTAGTTAAGGGGTACGGAACAGCATCACGTTACAGATGCGCCGTCCCTGAGACAGAGCTCCGCGCGTCTTAGTTACGGTTATCGGGCCACGCGTTGCTAAGGTCTCGAGCGTAAGTGGGGGCCGCTAGGCGGTGAGCCTCGGAAATCGGCCGAAAAGTGCAAAACGTGGACAGCTCTGTTTTATTTTATTAAGCTATTTTATTTTGCAATAATAAAAATGTATATCTGTGTTGTATTGGCGCGCGAGATTCGCGTAGATAGAGCGGTACACGAGCGCGATTGGAAAATGTCGGAGGCAGAGAGGAGAGAAACTTCAATAATCAAAGTGTCCGTATTGCAGTGTATTTATCGTGTCCAGTATGACAAACAAGTGTTCTAAACAATTTAAACTCAGCCTACAAGTCGGCGGTTTCGGCAATTGCAAGTGCAACGTGCGCGTGAGCAGCTAATAGTTCGGCGACGGCGCGAAAAGAAAGCTAATCGACAGCGATCTGCGAGCGCGAACGGTCTCGAGACGAGTGGGCAAACAGGAATGCGGAGTCAACGCAGGCGGCTATATCCCTTCGATCTTCGAGAAGGTTCTCCAGTTAAGAGACCAATAATTTTTGGTCTTGTAACAATACATTAACGGATCGTCTCGAAAGTCGGGGGACAAAGCTGTTTATTGTTTTCCGCGCCTGTTTGCCCAGGCGAGCGAGTGTTTGAACGAGCGCGGTGACGTGAACGCGCACAGCTGATCGAGGCGCGCTGAAGCGAGAGCGCGACCGGCGCGCGGGAGCGCGAGAGAGAGAACGACAAACGCGCGAAATCGCGGGAGAGAGTGACTGGCGCGCGGGACGGGCCGCGCGACTCTCTCATTTATCACGCCGACTAATTCTCGCGAATGAATTCGCGACAATATCAAAATATAAAAGATAATTTTAAAAAATTAAAAATTTGTTATATAATAAAGAATAATAATGTTATGTAATAGAAAATATAATAAACATGTTTCTTTTTAAATTGTTGTTTTATATAAAAAAATCCATCTTCCAATTTTTAATTAAAATAATTTTTTTTATAAAATAAAGTTAACGAAACATATCCAAGATATAGTTTTAAAAGACGACTATAAGATGTCTAAAATTAGATGTCTTTTAGATATCTTATAAGTTAAGGCTATAAGATGACTTTTAGTCGGACATATGTCGTCTATTAGACATCTTTTCTTTGACTATAAGCTCTCACTGAAAGACATCTTTATAAAAAATATGTCATCTTTTAGTCATCTTTTAGACAACTTTGTGCTGTCTGGGTTGTATACATTGAACATTTGTTATAAGTTTCTTGTTTTTGTTATACTTATTAAGCATCAATTACATTTTCCATTTAGGTACATATGACAAAGGATTATTAAAATTAAAAAAAGCTGAAATTTTGTCGGACATTAATTCAGAAAACGACGATCTAGAAGATTTCAAGAAATCTCGAAAAGCAAGAGCAAAAAAGATTCTCTCAAGCAGTGATGAAAATAATAGTGATCAAGAAAATATACAGTTATCTCATTACCCCAAAGTTCCGCAAATAAAAAGTAACACATTTTACAAATCAAAGAAATGTGATGAAAAGTCCAAGAAACAGTGTATAAGTAAGTATGAAACAAATTGTACATATATTTATATAATACATGTAAAAGTGTATAACTAATTATTATTATTGATTGGTTCATTCAGAAAAGAAGCTGTAATTACTTTGGAAGGAAAAGAACTGAAAATGTCTACAGAGACTAATGTATGTGAAATAAGAAAAAGGAATGATAGTGATTTCATTTCTGGTAATTTAGATTATTTATAATTAAAAAATCAAATAAACATCAACTAACAATAATACTATACACCAATGTTATATTTTCGTATTCAACAATATAAATGTAATAATGCATATTATGTGCATGTTAGCTATTAGTTACATTGTATTACACGAGAAATTATAGCATTGATGATGTTATATTACTGATAGTTCGTGTTTACATTGGATTGCTTTTTTAAAAATATATATTGATATATTTTTTAATTATAGATACGTGTAATAAAGATAATTTATCTGATGATCTACATGACGAACCTTGCGCTAAACGTAATGCAAGTAATACTGGTTTAAGTAAGTATGAAACTATCATTTATAAATATATGTATAACGTGTGTATTTATTTTATTTTACGATGTACTAATATACTATTATGTAATTTTAGCAAATTCTGATTTTTAACGTTACATAATTAGAAAACTCGTAGGCGTAGGATATCAACTACGTTCATTGCAAGAACTAGGAAATGTTATGAATAACAGATTAGATAATATTTTACAAAACCTTCAAATATCTTCCTCTCAAGGAACAGAAGGCGAAACAGTGGAACAAGATAAAATGAATAATTTTCCCATTGAAAATATTGAAGATTTACAGAATTTTGAAAAATTGTTAATTAAAGGTAAAATAAATCGCCAAAAATTGGTAAGTGTTAAGATTGGAAAAATTGGAATTAATTATGTGTGCATGTGTGCGTATGTGCGCACATGTGTGTACATAAATATATTTTAATTTTTATTATTGATATTTATTATGGAACACATAAACCATCAGATTCAAATGAATTTCTTGCAAAATTTGTGGGTGAAGTAAAGATATAACACGAAGATGGAATTACTATTAATAATAGAAATATACCACGTACATTACATTCTATTATATGCGATGCACCAGCGAAAGTATTTGTGTTGCAAATAAAAGAACATAATGGTTATTCCAGTTGTACAAAGTGCATAATTGAAAGCAGTTACATTAAAGGTAAAATGTGTTTTCCTGAAACAAATGCACAATTACGAACAAATAAAGATTTCCGTTTAAGAAAGGACGCATGGGCATTCAGCTATTTTAAAGCTACCAGATTTTGATCTTGTGAACAATATACCTTTGGAATATATGCATCTTGTATGTTTAGGAGTCATGCGCAAATTATTATATATGTGGTTATTCGGAAAACTTGAAGTTCGTTTACAACACAGAAAAGTTGAGACAATATCATTGCAGCTGGAAAATGTATTAAAATATATATACCATGCGAATTTGTGCATAAATCAAGATCACTTGCCTTTGTCAAACTTGTGACGTGACGTTTTTACGCCCGTCACAGGACCGGCACAGCCCGGCCGAGGAAGGGTCGAGAGAGGGCGAATTTTGGTCGGCGAGCGACGAACTTTTCTTCGTCGACTCGCCTTTAATTATTTAAGTACCTTAGATTTACCGAGTTGAAGTGAGTGGTCGGAGAAGACCCAAATGTACCGAAGGGAGCAGCCATCGTGGGATGGCGAATCTGCAACGAGAATGGACGACCTGGGTGGAAGCGGTGCGTTCGGGGACGCCGGATAACGCACGGTCAAGTAAGGTCTTTATTGTAAAATAAATGAAATAGATAAGCAAGGGCCCGTTACTGCCGAATACGTTTTACAGCCTCGGATAGCAGAAGGAACTAAGCGGAGGAGCACATAAAAGGGTACCGACATCTCGAGACATGGATGACTACTCCAATGGGGCCGCCGGCATCGTCCCGAAAAAATCGGAACCGTCGGAGACTGATCACCTCTCGGCGAGTCCCTCAGCAAGTCGACAAACATTAGAGAAGGAGAGAAGCAGTTATTCGGGACGTACAGCGAGCAGCCATATTATCCGCACCAACATTCCGAAACGTACCGAGAGCGGTTTCGAAATTACCGAGGCAACGAGGCCCGCAAGGATCGACTAGCGTCGAAATAGGATCAAGGATCGATTATCAGCTCGGCGCGTGCAGCGCCGCAGGAGCCGGCTACCGGCGTACCGCGGGCCCAGAGTCAGACACTGTTCGACGAGACGGCGGCGTGCGAACCACGTGAGACACCGACGGACCGCAGTAAATTGTAAGACAACCACTTCGAAATCTCGGTAAGAGCGAACTCGGCGGGGACTCGCGTTTTAATAAAACGGATAAGATTGTTACAGTGTGGCGATATGGGCCGGGTTTTTCGCGCATGCGCGGCCGAAACAACGGCGTATTATGTAGTTACCAAATGGGCGCAAAAGTTTTGACGAGCCTAGCAACAGCGAGCAGTAAGGTGGGTTAAATATATGTATACATAAATCGAAAAAATTCTTATATATAAAATTTTATATATATATATGTATATAGGTATATATATAACTTTTTATCGATTTTCAAAAATTAAAAAAGAAAACATTCGCGCGAGTGACTAACGATACCCTTCTTTCTTGAAAATAGATACTTTACTGAAAGCGTACTGGCCGCGCATGCGCGAAAAACCCGGCCCATATCGCCACACTGGATTGTTATCGATGTTACTGTTTATTATTTTCGTTACCGAGCACTCGGGAGTGTCTAAAACGCGAGGCCCGTACCGAGATTCGCCATTAACGTAAGAACTGCGCAGCCTCTCTCTCTCCGTGGAGAGCCGTACCGAGTCGACAGTCCAGAATTTTGTATATAAATGTTAGTCTAATTAGTTATCGAGTTTCGTCCTTCTGATTGTCTCGTGTCGAGTATTTGAGTATTGTAATTTGGAGATGTCGTTCTCCCTTCGCCTCCTCGATTGAAATGTAATACGGGATATGTTCCCCTCGGTAGCGATAAATATCGAACCACGATTGTTTTGTAAGACCTCGAGTGTCGAGGATCTACCGAGTCACGAGGCCGTAAATTAGTGATATGAAACATCCATCCATTTTCTGATATGAAATATAGTTATCTAAAATTTTAAGTATTTCGATTTGCTGATTTAATGACTCTCCTTCTCTCCGAAGCTCCGAGTACGATTCCCCGCATTAAGAATCCCGCCCCTCTGCCAATTAGGAAACTGAGTTACCGAGCTTAAGCCGTCACTATTGTAGAACTAATTATCGTGTTATTTTGAGTGGTGAAAAGAGATTCTTTTTTATATGTTTATGGCTAAAATTTTCTCTTTTTCTTATTATATTTCTTACTATATATATAAAACAAAATAAATGAATAAGTGCAGTATATGTTTTAAGTACAGTATGTGTATGTACAGTATATGTCAGTTGCTTTACCCAAAATAGTGTGTATACAATAAGATGAAAAGAGAGAGAAAATTATAATAAAGAAGAGTGAGTGAGACAGAGAGCGCTACCGTGATTGGTTACATACCTCGTTCGCGCATGTGCAGTTTATTTTCGTTCACGCAGAAATTGCCAGAGTTGCGCTATTGTATATACTGTGTCTCCGATGAGCTTTTTCGTCCACTGGCATACTTGTACACACGCTTAAGAATACGTATCCATACATTTATACACGCGTCTGCGTACATCCGCACGCATTTATATGTGTCCACGCATACGCACGCACGCATTCGCACATATTTATACATGCGTGCACATACACCGACATACATACGTACCTACGCTTACACATATACAAGTACTGTGCAATTTACATCTGTACATACATTACAATTTTAAATAAATACTTTGATTTACACACATTCACACCGGCGTTTCGTATCTTATCCTTTCATGAACTCTGATGCTGAGCTATCTTGCGCTCGCGAAAGCGACCGTTACAAACTTCTAACGCTTCGAAAAGTGGTGTTCTCTTTTTTTAATCTGTGCTCTTTATCTTAAAACTGAATTATTTCAGAAACGCAACGCAAAAACATATTAGTCCTTAAAGCTGTATCTAGAATGTTTTTCGCAATTTCAAGTTCTTCTGTGCTCTTTTAGCGGTTATTCTTCATGTTCACAAAGCATCTCATTTATCCGCCCGCGGCGTTCGATCTCGAAGTATTGCGTGATTGTGCAAATCGCTAACCTGCATCTGTAATTATTGCAATTATCAGTGACAGTTGAAAATTAGTGTGAGACAAAGACTGTTCGTGATCTTTATCAAATCTTCGTCGCACGATGTTAACATTCGGGTCGACTGTTTGAGAAACATTTTCGGTCGCATCACTCGAACCGTTGAAAATACAAAAAAGCTTTGGAATGATAAGCTTAACCGCTTTATTCTGAATTTCGAATTCAATCTCTCGATAACAATTAGGAACAGTTTTAAGATCATCACGAGAAACTCATTGATGCTCTCATGGAAATGCTCTCGCGTTCACGCTGTTGTCGTAAGTAATTCTGAATGTTTCTTCTATAGTATTGTTAATTACATCGCATTATGTTCGGAATTTTCGTCAAAATCACTCAATTAGCGACATGATTTCGCTACTCAGGACCTCTGCTTCAATTGTATTCATCACATGTTTTGATCACATCGACTCAGCGCATGTCGTACTATGAAAGAATGTTAAAAATGCAAAGGTCAGCATCACACATTGCTCCATCGAAAAGCTGCATCCACCTCCATTGCTACGACCATAAGTCTGGAGACTGTCTCGACTGCTTCGATATCCAGTGCGCGGATCGGGAGCGTTTATCAGGACTATCTCTCATCTCACAGCTGCTTAATTTAAATGTCCGCAGGTTTTACTCGCAACGGCTTGTGTGGCGACGATTATCAAGAGTACGGTGACAACGTTCGTGCGCTGTTAAATCAAGGATTAAAAGACTCAGGTCAGAAGTTATTTGCAGTTGCTCCATCCTCAACGTATCTTCAATGTCGATCATCAGCGTCAGCGCTCACAACGTCAGCTCTACTCGAGGCGTCGTTTCTTTGTAACTATGCCCACGTATCGATCGAATTTATTGTTTCTGCATTCGTCCTCCTAAGATCACTGGCCGTATTCCATCCATCCAATAGCAATTATATACTGGACTTATCTTGCCTGCCGTTAGCCGATCCGAATTTCACGATTCCTAATTCAATCGACAGAAGCGGACGGTTACGGATTTCTGTTAGTCGAATCCATCAAGCGAAGACCGTCAAAGGTGTCCATCGCTCAATGTCGACAACAAATGTCACTCTGGATAGTTTCTGGACCCATTCACACTAACACTTCAAAGTTTCAGCAAACTGTGCTCATCTTCCGTTTCAAAAGACGTAAATCTCAACGAAGAGCTTGAGTGGTTTTAGCTTTAGGAAGAAGTTGAGTGATTCGTCAGTTACTCAATCCAGAAAAACAAGATTATTTTCTAGCCATGCATTCTCGCGACAAGACCGGATGATACATCGTTCGTTTATTATTTTGGTCGGCTCACAAGCGTCAGGAGGACTCCCGTTCTTCAGCTGGTCGCCTACTTGAGCGAGTTCGCCAACAAATTTACCACGATAAGTCCTTCGGTCGACTTTACACTGAATTCATGACAGAATACGCCGCTTTGGATCACATGATGTCAGTAGCTGCTTTTCACAGACATGGCGAGGTCTCAGTCTTTCTTCCACATCACGTCACAGTCCTCCGAGAATCTAGCGTCACAACTAAGCTGCAAGTCTGCGTGTTCAATGGCTCATCGCGTGCAACCAGTAGATTATTTCCAATGACTATCTTTATGCTAGGCCCAAACTACAGCAAGACTTGAACACCGTCATTTTTACGTTGGCGAACGCATTTGTCTTCGCAATTGACATCGAAAAGATGTATTGACAGATTCTGATACACTCTGAAGACCGAAAGTAGCATTCAATTGGACACATTGTTTATTGGTCAATTAAACATACGACTTTCTAATTGGTTAATCCTGCTAATGACTCTAGGCATCGATCGATATGAGTGATTGCGTGTAATCGCATTATGTGCAAATAAACTTCTAAAAGAAATTTAATTCTTCCTTCACCTCACACTTCAAAGGTAAATGAATAGCGGTGAAATCAACGAAATTTCATCTTTGATGCATTCTTGACGACATCGTGATTACTTATGAGAAGTTCAGCACACTCCTCACACAAGTGAAAGCGATCTTAAATTCGTGTCCGCTCTGCGCTCTTTCCGACGATTCTGCCGATGTCAACGCACTTACACCCGCTCATTTCTTCGTCAACAAGTCTTTGATTGTTATTCCAGAACTTTCGCTAACCGACGTTTCAACATTGTCACGCTGGCAACTTCTCCGTTACATGCTCGATTGCTTCTGGAATCGCTGGTCCATCGAATTACTTATAACGCCAGCAGACCAGAAATAAATGGCAATAACCCACTCTGTCCACTTACATCAGATTTTTTGCGCTAATACTCAACGAACGATTTCATTCGATGCAATTCACAAAAACATATATAAAATTATCATTGTCATTCATTCATTCATTCATTCATTTCGCTGGTTGTCTTATCATTTATATCATTATTTCGCGTTCTACAAATTTAATTAGTTTTCACCGACGTTAAGGGGATCTCTCAGCGAACGGCGAACTCCGCTGAAATAGTAGCGTCCTCATTTTAAAATTAAAAATATCGATAATTACGACTGACTCTTAGAGTAATTACTGACATTTTAAATTTCATATTATCAATCATCGCAGATCAAATATGTATTAGAAATGTATGTATATATTGCACACATTAAGTCACTTTTTGCTACATCCAATACTATTATAGGTTTGAACGCAAATATGTACTGCTGTTTTTTGCTCTACTATACCTACAACACACGCTCACATACGCATGAATCGTAATACGAACTATATTGTTATATTAGATTTCTAATCTAGATTTAGAAAATAACAGTGTTTTCTCGTGTACTTCAATTTCAGGAAACTTGTTTCTACGTTCATACAAAGTGTACACTTTTTATATGAAGCAGCTTTTATATAATATTATGATGAGTTGACAGCTCATCTGCAATTTGAGACGCCATATTAAGATAAAAATAGATAAGGAAAACTGTTATTTTGTTATTATTTCTCATTTTCCATATGAAACCGGAGTTTCCTGAGATCATTAATGTATATATTGCAATCATGGAGGAGCATTTTTAATTCTGTCAAATTAATGCGACTAGAAATACGAAAATAGTAATTTTGTCGATAATACAGACAGTTGAGGGATTCCCTTAATTACGTCTCTAAAATGGCGGTGATCAATATATTTTAATTATTTGCATAATTGCTGAGTGAAATCGCTGTCATTTTGATGTGCTTTATTTGTTTCGATCTATAAAACAATCTATAAATAAAGTTCTCATCAACTCAGTGCAACGTCGCGGTACATCGATCGCTAGTGTTGAGTGTTTTTTTATGCTTTTATTAACATATTCGCTCGTCTCATCACGTGTACCTCGCACCTTCGACCAGCGCTCGGCTCAGCTAATCGAAGCGTTTATCATTGATCGTCTTTTCTAACGGATTCGACATTATCATCTTTAAACATCTTTTTTAAAAGTCAGTCAGTTTTGGACTATTTATATGATCACATCGTTCTTTAATTTTCAAGCCAAGTTTTATCATAAATTAAGACTTATCCAAGTATAACAAATAAAGTATAAAACATTTGTAACAAAAAGTGAAATTTTTTTCATTAATTAATTCTTCGAAAAGTAAAGTTTTTTTATCTGTGCTCTTTATCTCAAAACTGAATATTTTAGAAAGCACAAAAGGATTAACATTAACATATAAATAAAGTTAGGTTATAAAAGCTAAAAATTTAGTTAAAGTTTATATTAAAGCAAATTCTATAATTTTCTTCAAAACCAAATATTATTGCGATTACAAATAAAATTGTAATTAAATGTATACTCTTTTCAAAATATATTATTAAAATTGCAATATATCAATCAAACATTACACACTTACTAATTCTAATTACTTAACATGCATATATGAATATTTAAAATGGCGACGAAATGGTCCAAGTTATTCCATTTGGTAACCTGGCTATATAGGCTATATTTTCCGTGATCAACTTTTTTCTTTCTACACTATCGAGATAACTCTCCTTACTCTTACTTTATTAGTACTTATATCTTTTTTCTCTTCTGTCATCTTTTACTAAACTATCCGATAATTTCCTTTTATTATTTATTGAATCATTAATCATCAATAATTTATATAGATTTGTAACTTTAAGGGGATATATCAATGCAAAATTTTCAAAAATTCGAATTTTTAGTTATTACTTATTATTTCGAAAGATACACATTTCAAAAATATTCTTTCAAAAGTTTCAGAAAAAAATCTGTAAAATTGGCTAAGCTTATCCTTTCCCATAAAGTTGTGTCTATAGCACTTGACGTGAAGTTGACTGCGCTAAACAGTGGAATTATCCATAGCAACGAAAACTTAATGTAACCTTTCTGACACTTTCTTTTAATTCATTTTTAATATATATTTCGATTGATAAACCTGTTTGTATTATATTGAGATCGTATACAAAGAGACGCGCGAAATATATTTACGTTTCGCCTCATGTTAATTATTCGAGTTTTTTTTATTTCTGTTTTTTGTGTTGTATTATTATGAATCAAAGAAATAAAAGACATGTAGTCGAAAAAGAGGGTTGATAGGAAACAATGCAGGCCAAATCTGGTTAATCGGTATCAAATAGAGAAAGAAAATCTAAATCTAAATATTAGCATTTCTTTTCATAAAAGCAGAACAGCATCGGCAATTATATAAAATTAGACCAAACAATTAGCTATAGAATTTTTAATTTCTAAACAGTTTTCATAGCAATAAGTCAATTCGTCAAGTGTAAGGTGAAATTTTATGAAACTAATCGACGAGAAGTTGGATTTAAAATTGTGCTAAAATGCAACTCGTGCGAGCTAAAAAAAATTTCCTCGTGCCCAGCAATCAAAAATGCATATGAAATTCGTCGATTTATATTTACAATGGAATTATTGGGAATATCATTAGCTGAAGCAGAAAAGTTTTCTGCATGCATGGGCTTGTTGCGGCCGATTTTTTAATTATTTTGCGATGTTATAATAAAGCAAATTTGCCAAGCTACAGAATGTATTAAAAATGTATTATTAATAAAAGCTGGCGAAGAAAAAAAAAATAATTACCAAAAAATGTGGAAAAAATAATCAAATATTCCGTTTCCGACGATGGCTCTTGGCGTAAACGTGTTTTTAGCTCTTTACATGGTGTAGTAAGTATTATCGGCTACTACTCCAAAAAAATCCTCGATATTTATGTTAAATTAGCATACTGCAAGACATGTACACTGTGGAAAAAAAAGTTGTTACAGAAGAATATGAAATTTGGAAGGAGGATCACGCTGATAAATGCGACTCAAATCATAGCGGCACCGCAGGTGAAATGGAATCTGATGCCATCGTCGAAATGTTTAAGAGAGCTGAAAACTTACACAAAGCAAAATATGTAAATTACATAGGCGATGGTGATTCAACAACTTATAACAAAATTGTACAGTTTATTTCGCATAATGTTAACAAAAAAAGAATGTGTAAATCACATACAAAAACACATGGGTTCTAGATTGCGTAACTGCAAAGAGGCCTCGGCGGAAAAGGTAAATCAACTGGGAAACTAATTGAAGAATTGAATACATATTATGGCCTTGCAATACGTCGCAATAGTAACTCTATACAAGATATGAAAAAGGCTATTTGGGCCTAATTATGTTTTTTCATAAGCTTCTTTTTTCAACATTCCATATAGATGTCTCAACACTCTCAGAACGATTTGGTCGTTTACTTAAGGGAACAAATACAAAATTGACATAGGTATACGGGATTTAATAAATTAAATCGGTTCATCAAAGTATACAAAGACACGTTACATAGCTACTTCCATAAAAATGTCGTGTACAAAATATCGTGTACCGATTGTGACGCATCCTCTGTTGAACAAACTAAAGATTTTAAAAGATTTTTAAAAACCAAATTAAGTGAGCACCGAAATCATAAACACAAATACACATACGATACAGCAATGAGTGATTACTGATCACAGATTGCTTAATCAAGATTTTGTTAACCGGGATATTGTTGAGATATTGGATGAGGAACTCAATTTATAGGAAAGACTATTGTCAGAAATGTTTTATATTAAACGACAAAAAACAGTATTAATTTATATATATTAATTTATATATATATATATATATATATATACAATAGTGAAACGGAATGTCTAGACCATATTTATGTCCCTATTACCAAAAGTTTACCAAAAATATAATAATGTTCGGTCACAAGGTTCCCCCCCCCCCAATGTTTATTTAATGACAAACATCTAACTTGTTATATAATGTCAAAGTTATATTTTGAATTACTCGCGATGGATATTTTGACAAGTGCGGATCGGTCGCGTGCTCCCTCGTATGCCTTTGCGCTCTCTCGATGAGTACCTCTCGAGAATTAAGTTCACTCTTTTGTCTATCTCAGTTTTAGTTTTTTAACACTTGTTTTTATAGTGATTTGTGGTGCACATACGACACACATCCATTCTCTATACGGCTGTAACCGATCAGAGGCGCCCCGCAGAGAGAATGGTGTTTGGTGTTTCGTGGGATACCGCGTATTTCGGTCACACGATTGACACTTGCTAATTATTGTATGTATCTGTTTCATGTAGTCACTGAGAATGACCCGAAGAGGGGTCGAAACGTTTGGTTTTTGAATTAATAAAATCTTTCTTGTGTTTAAGACAAATGTTTATTGTTCGCGCTTTGACCCGTATCCGCTCTCTATAGCCGGTTTTTATTTTTATATTTTAACGTTATTAGAATTTGTTTACTAATTTTTCTTTCATAAAATTTCTACCGAAAAAATTCTTCAGCATCAAAATTGTGCGAAGACTCTTGATGCTCGTGACAGCAAGCAAAAGCAAAAGGGATATTGTCTGAATACAAGCAGTATTTTTAATCAAAATAATAACGAAAGTTTCAACGCTATTATCATTTGGAAGTTTGCGCCGAAGACATCGTTTAATGGCTTTTTTACAATAAAAACTGCTGCTAACATTGCCACAATATTATTTAATGATGGACATACAAGATACAAGTCTGATGAATCTTCTGGAGATATTAGGCGTGAGGATAGGCGAAACTTTCCCCATGTTCCGATATTACTGCCAGTACTAAAAATATATAATATACGTAACGTAAACTATAGATTTTCAGTACGGGCAGTAATATCGGAGCATGCTCTTTGTATCAATATTGTATAATGGACACGTACCATTATGGCCGAGCGTCACGCGTGAGAAAACACGCACGAGGAGCGTTTGCAAGCTAAATGAAGTAAAAACAACAATGCCAACGAAAACTCGAATGCTGAAAGGCTGCTATATGGTTCAGGAATAGCTGATTAGAAATAAGTTAATTAATTTTTTATTTTTGAATGAATGTGTGACTATTGAAACTTTAAACGCACTTTTCTCAAAAAGGACTTTTTTAACCGCATTCACAATAGATCTAAAAAATTCTGCATCCGATTACTATAATTAAGGTCGCAATAATATAAATTTGTTCACAAAATCCATCTCTTTTACCCGATGTAGGATTTTTTTATTACTCCCTTTTAATTTTTTTATCAATGAAAGGGCTTTATTTTTTCGTCTATTTTTTTCAAAGGTTTGCCATTTTGTCATTTTTTCATAATTTTATTTTTTTTCTACGTCAGGTAATAGTCGTTGGTATATAGTTCATAAATATTTTGGATTTTTATTTCAGATGAACTGTATGGCTGAAATGTTGTCAACGCGACCACCAACTTTTTTTTGGAACGCTGACTTTCGAGCTCTGGACAGTGAATATATGGGCTCCAAATTAATTAGAAAAGATTATTTCTATTTTTTAAATACATTTAATAAAATATTCAGAAAGTCACAAAAAGATTCGTTGTACAGTTTCTTTGAAAAAAATTTCTAAAAACACCTTTACTTTTTGAGTGGTTACCCTGGTGTACCCTTTTTAATAGTGAGAAAATATTTTTTATTTCTTATTTGTTGTAATTAATAACCATCGATAATTTTTTTTTATTATTTATTGAATTATTAATCAATAATTTATATAGATTTATATAGACTATATAGATTTGTAACTTTAATATAGTGAGAAAATATTATTTCTCATTTGCTTGTATTACTTTAAAGGCGCTCTTTCACACAATTATGTTATTATCATAGCATCATTATATTGCATTACTATAGCAAAGTTTTCTTCCTTTATTACGATTACGTATTTACCTTATCTATAATAGCCGTTTGAATATAAATTGTATCCAGGAAATCATGCCTGAAGGCCATCGCATTTTCGATATTTCTTTTATAAAATAAAATCTACAGAATATTTAATAATTATGCGCGAGGAATAGAGTGCAATTTAAAGATTGGAAACTCATAAAATCTCGTCAGCGTGAGTTAATGACTCAATTCTTCAAATTCCAAATGTGCAATTATGAAGCCAACATCTGATCAGGAGTGGAATTACGTGCACAATCGAATTCGATCAGTCGACTTCTAATGCGTTTCTGCTCTACAGTTTTCTTAGTTCATGCTTATTTATCATTGGATTTTTGACAAGAAAACTGTAGAGCAGAAACGCATTAGAAGTCGACTGATCGAATTCGATTGTGCACATAATTCCACTCCTAAACCTACAGAGCCGAAAACATTAAATATTAATAAGGCTGCTGTAACAGGAACTATTAAGGCCTGTGTCCACGATACTAGAAATCGGTCCGAGTTCTCGATTCAAGTTCTCGAATAGAAATAGTTATACTTTGACGACTCTAGATGGCTTATAGTCGAATATGTAAAAAAATAAAGAAAAAATTATTAAAAGTTATAAAAATTACATTTCTATTATCCAATGTCACGTTCACCAACATTTATTAGCTATTTATAAAGTAATAATGTTGACAATAAGAAATTAAATTGATATAAACCTAGCAACTAGTATGGAAAAATGGGGCGCGACGCATTTTTTCATCCGAGCTTTCTATTCAAGTTCGGTGTGTCCACGATCCGAGTTTTAGTAACTTTTTCTCGGTCCGAGAACTCGGACCGAATTCTCGGATCGTGGACACAGGATTTTACAGTTGTAATTGGTTTTATCCTTCTGGAAGAGAGCTATGTGCAGCCATGAATATTCCATGCATGTCCGATAAACTTATATTAAATATCGAAAAAATTTAATCAATGGTTTTAAGAAAACAACCGTGGAAAATATAAAAATGACTAGCAAAGTTGAAAAGCAACTCGATCTTGAAAGAAAAGAAACAATAAACTGTATTCGGTATATAACTGTTGTAGCGGACAATAATTGGATGAAGACATCAACGCCTACGATTCTCTTTCCGGCGTTGATGTTACAATTGGTTACTGCACAAAAAAGATTCCTTCGTCGGTGTCCGCAATAAATTTTGCACGATATGTAATGTAGTGTAGTGGAACAAAACTAAATCGAATCAAGAAACCATAAATGCTACAAAAATTTCGATCGTAACACAAGCTCCACAACATGGAGAGCGCTACTATTATAAAAGGCTTTAAAAGTAACCTGGAAATATATGGAATGATTTATAGAACTGCTATTAATGGTAATAGCAGCGTATATCAGACCTTCGATGATAATAGAGACCATACCGCGAACAAATGGTGACCGTGCAAATATTGAATATATCAATTACTTGTTTCGCAATCTATGCAAAAAGTTAAGACCCAGTAAGCAAAATATTAGCAGTATGTCGGCAGATTGGCAGCAAATTCAATCAGAGTATTGCGGCAGATTGACATCAACTGCGTCCGCATTGAGCTTGTGTTTTGTCAGCAGATTCTGCTGACCGAAGCTCCGCCCACCGCCGCTCTTTGTTCGCTGACGCAACGGTCCATGACAAAGAGATTCCGCGAAATATTAATTATATGCTTTCGCGAGTAACTAAAATAATAAAGATAACATAAATTATCTATTCTTAAATTAATATTGCAAATATAATTAAATGCTAACATAAAATAAAGAAATACGCCTGTTGCGTGTCCTACGTCATCCCGGACGTCACAGTATAACTAAAATTATCGCAAATAACATAAAATAATAAAATACGCCGGTCGCGTGTCCTACGTCTTCCCGGACGTTACAGAATAAACTAATATTATCGCGAATAACATAAAATAACAAAATACGCCAGTTGCGTGTCCTACGTCTTCCCGGACGTTACAGAATAAACTAATATTATCGCGAATAACTTAAGATAATAAAATACGCCGGTCGCGTGTCCTACGTCTTCCCGGTCGTTATGGCATAAACTAAAATATCGCCCGCTGTGCGGAATGATAATTGTTGAGCGCGTTATAATTAAATAACATGTACTCGTCAAGAGTAAACTCTTGTAAATAATATCTTTTTCGCGAAACGCGAGTCCTGCGTTTGCACGGTTAGCTAAAATAAAGTTATATTTTACTCGGTGCTCGGAAACTATCGGTTTTGCACCCGCTACTACTAGAGAACTGAATATCGTTTGGGATAAAGTCCCCTTAAATATAATAATATCGTGAATCGCGATTCCTACGGTCATTATATATGTAAAAACAAAATTAAATATTGCTCCTTGAGCCAGAACTAAAAGAAATACTTGTGGTTTCTCTGAAAGTGCACTAGGGTATAGCTTCTCAATATATAAGAAGTGTGGCGTATCTACACTTTCCGCTAGATTTGTTATTTTCCGCCTCGTTCGCGCTCTGGAATCTATTTGGATCGCGGAATAATCAATTACAGCCCATTATTACTAATTTCGCCGGTACCTTCCGCTACTCGTTTTCCATGTTTTGCTGCTTGTATATTCGGAGTCCCCGTGTGCTCCGCCGAAGATTGGGCTGAAACCCCCGGTTTCAAGGTTATGCGTCGCCCTCCGATGCCTAGGATGGAAACGTGTGCAGACGAGCGTTGAAGGCGGAAACGCTGTGCAAGGGCTTCGGTAACCAGTGATACCTCAAAACCGGAATCGACTATCGCGCGCACCTGATGCATGGTCCCTTGACGGTCCAAGACATTGACGCGTGCGGTTGCTAGGAGCACTGTAGCTTCCTTCGTGTTGTGGCTTTGCACGTGGAGAGACGAGACGGTAGCGGACGATTTGGTTTCAGACGCGTACGCGTCATGCGTCGACGAGTGGTGCCGCGCGTTGCATGCGGCACAGGACTTCTTCGATTGGCAATCTGCGAGCTGATGTTTACCTAGGCAGTTGGGGCACAGATGATTGGATTCCACGAACGTCTTCTTTTCCGTCGGCTTCTTCCTTTGAAAGTCACTGCAGAACAGGATGTAGTGATCTCCTTGACAGAGAGGGCATCGACCTCCCTTCTTGATCGTCTTCTGCGTTACATGCGACCTTGCTGATTTCGAAGCATTCGACTTGCTTCCGGATGCCTCGCTCGACTCGCCCTTTGCAGGATGCAACGCTTCCAGTGTGCGCATTCGATACTCGAGAAATATCTTAAGTGTCTCGTACGACGGAAAATACGTTTCAAGTCTCCAACTGATTCATTCTTCATTTTAGGTATTGCAAGGAAGGACGACAGACAGGACCTCACCAGAAGCCGTTTGTTTTCGTAGTGGTTGACCAACATGGACCACGCCCGGTCGAAATTTGCATCAGTCGTGGGTATGTTCCGGATCATCTTCTCGGCTTCCCCTTTCACACTGGATCTCAGGTAAAATAGCTGCTCCACGCTGGACACAGCTGGGTCGGTTACCCCGAGCGATCGGAAAAGGTCGCGAAACGCCGGCCACTCCTCATACTTGCCGGAGAATATTGGAAACTGAATGCGAGGAAGCGTCCGCCGCGGAGGAGGAGGTGGATCTGGTGTCTCCGGCGGCGCCATTGCACTCTTGAGTGAGCTCAAACAGTCCATGAGCGTGCCTCTTTGGACCGTAAATGCTTCTTCTACCAATCCGTAGTAGTCTGCTTTAATATAATCGCGCTTCGATACCAAATTCCAGTGAGTACTGCACAATTCCTCATGATTCTGTTCGAATTTGTTCCAATGCGCTTCCAAGGTTTGTAAGCGTGATTCGATCACTCCTACGGTGATTTTGACAGTGCCTGACTTCTTCAAATATTCGTAGGCTCGGGCAATGCGACCATGCAGATCCTGTTGACTCCTCAACAAAGCGTCGGCATCCATGCTCATGGTGGACCGGCGACGCGGCGGTGCAACCAACGGCGAAGCAACCGAACTGCAAGATGCACGCTCACGAGCACGTGAATGCACTGACTCCTATGAGAGCCCGTCGCGGAAGAAGACCGCTGGAGAATGGACACAACAAAAAAGATCCGGCTCGAAGGACCAGCAATGTTACATGAAGGGCAAGATTGTTTGGACACCGCAAGTAAAGTATTGCACAATCTTGACACTACACGATATATTTCAGACAAAAAAGAAAGTACAAATATATATAATAAAAAAAGGACACAATTCGTATTATTAATAACTCGCAAATGCACCCGCGGTAATTCGAAGTAAGCACCTTCGATTGAATATGAATATAATACGGCGCGACGACTTTCGATAGCGAATACGAAAAGCAATCTGGCGCTGCTCTTTGCGCGCTCGTTGCTTTTATACGCGCGATTTTTCTAGACGTTTCTAGATAGGATTTAGCGCGATACGGTGAACGACGAGGTGACTTTTGGCATGTATTGTTGTTAAGATGCTAGATGTTTTGTTCGGTTTAATGACTCGAGTTGACAATTTTACTGTCGACAATTATTTACGACAGCCTTGAAGGTGACTGTCGAATCTAAACATGTGCGCAGGGCAATGCCGAATATTTTCATGTAACGATAATTGATTTTGTAATAATGCGCTCTCTTAGTTTCAAACATACAATCTGACAGCAATTTGCGAGCAGGACCTGCAGTTTCTTGCAATTTGAACATAAATATATTAATAAAATTGAATATTTTTTAATAAATATAACAGATGCATAAGATGTTATCAATTAATTATAATTTTCTTTTCATAAATATGACATTTAATGTATAACATATATGTTATATCGTAGTTATATCTCATATAACAAATGTTCAATTTAATTAAATTTTAATAATAAAATAAATTGTAAAAATAAATTAATTTTTAAAATTTAAGATATAATTATTTATATGAGAATTAAATTCTTGCTTTATGCTTTAAATGAATAGGAAATAAATCAATATAGGAAGTAAATGGATAATTTATCCTATTGATTCCAATCAGTTTAAAACTGATAGAAATGTACTTTTAATCCTTTAATAATAGGCCACGACTTTTGCAGACTTTATATATATTTTTAACAGAAATTTGATTGCGAAAAAATACATCGCATAGCGGTAAGCGAAGGAACTATTAAATAACTACAAAATGCAGATTCTGTTGTCAATTTGTCATCAGATTGTGCGCACGCAAACCTTGCTCGATTTCTGCCGCCAATCTGACATTAAACTACGTTGCGCAGATTCCCAACAGATCCTGCTCGGTTTCTGCCGCCAATCTGCTATGATAATTTTATACAAATCCTACTTGGTTTATGCTGCTGACTTGCTACCAAATTATGTCAGCAGGTTTTGTAACATTTCTGCCAACATTCTGCTATCATTATTTCATATAACAGATTTTGTATACAATCTGCAGTTTTTTTGCTAGCAAAAATATATAACAGACGTTTGGCAAAATCTGTTCAAACAGATATGGCTGTCTGGGGAGTTATATAGAGACAACTCAGCAAGAAATGCATAGAAAGCGTGATTTTGTCCAGCAGAAATGTTGTAAAAAAACAATGTTTTGAAGATACAACAAGAAGTGATAAAAGTAATTCATTTACGAAAATAAGAAGAGCAATCTGACATTATAAGGTTAGAAAATTACAAAAAGACATATTAAATATTCCTAATCATATATTTGATAAAAATAAACAATGTAAGAAACGCCGTCAAATATGTGATTATGATGAAACAAAAAACAATTATGTATTATTTCTCAAGTTGCAAAATATTTAGAAAAAGTATTATCGTAATGCAAATACAGTGCTATTGTATATTTAAGCACTTATTCCGGTAGCTTGTTGCTAAAATTCACCAACAATCAGAATCAACTCGATAAATTTCGCATTGTGTAATAGAAAATAAACATTTTGAGTTTGACATTGTCCGAACTAAATTACACGTTTCGTAAATGTGCGCGTTGCGACATATCATATTAGTGCGTTGTATTAATGCTCTGTAAGTTATGTGTAAACGTGTGAGTGAGGAGAAAAAATGACAGCTCTCAAAAATTTAATATTTGAATGCATAATTTTAGCCGCGAGTTTAGTGCTGATCATAAATGCTATTTCGTATTTATCGTAGCTGACGGAAAAAGGTCGCTTAATAATTACAATATTTCTACGAAATTAGCATGCTTGAGCCCCAATTTTTCACTCGGAATTTTATATAGATTGGGGCATTTCGGTGGTCTTGTTAAACATTGCCGCTGAAATAATACTTATGCGTGAAAGTTTCCAACACGATCATCGAAGGATACAGTTATTAGGTAATTATTTTATTCTATACTTTTGATGAGAAAATTGCAACCGTGATTATATTATAAAGTTAAATTTTCAATCGTTATTAATTATTCATAGCGAATAACACCCCTGTAAAACTGGCTTTCCTCACCCAAAGACGACAAGCGGAAGAAGAATCCAAGGCAGAATCTTCACGTAAGTTTACTCACAATAAAATTATATATTAATTATTTACAAAAAAATTGGAAATTCTTTATTCTCTCGTCGTCGATTTCAAAATTTCAAAACAAATTTCAAAATTAACTTTAACAAATTGTTTAATTTAGCAGCACCAAGTTTTTTTTAATTTTTTAATTTGTAATAATTTTTAATTTTTGCAAAAATTTTTAATTTTTCTATTAATTTTTAATTTTTTTGTGTTTGAATTATCCTTTTTTTTATTATTACGATTCTACATGGGTTTGCAGTAGGTAATTTTTCATACAACTTTCAGCGTGAAGAGAAGTCTATATACGACTTTATATGGGTTTGTAACTTTAATTTTTCACTGATACAAGTTTCTACTTTTACGCATTATGGCGCAATTTTTTTTATATTATTATTTTTCTTGTGCGATTCTATATGGGTTTGCAGTGGGTAATTTTTCATTACTGGCGTGCCTATATTTGGCGTTTCTTTTTACCTTTTTTTAAAGGTACATTTTTAGAAATTATATACAATACATCGCCCCGGTCAGTCGACCGGGTCAATTTTCATATCAGCTTTTTAACTCTTGACTTTGAGGAGCTTAGGCTCCCCTCATGCGTTTAATTGCATATAGTGTTCAGAGATGGGTTGGGGGGGGAGTGATTGTCCCCCGCTAATGAATTTATTTTTTATATTGCACCCCGGGGGCCTATCTCTCCAAGGAACATTAACTAATTTCAAAATTAACGACATACAATTAGGACATACGAAATTCATCGACAGTGTTAATTATATGCTGATGCGCTTATTCGAGTTACTGAAGGCTTTCGGACTGGAGGATAAATCGGATAAAAATATTTTTTTCTTATTTATTTATTAGCACCGTCGAAAATAAATCATATTTGGACCATTACACGCCCTGCGTTATTATTCTCCTGAAAATATGAAGGCAGAAGAACGCGAACTTCATATTCGTACAATTTAATAATATCTGAGAAATCCGTCATTCCTTATCACTTTTTCTACATAAAATCTTTAATTTTTCTACGATTGTACCATTACATATCTGATTACTTTTAAAAATGCATCTAACTCATACAGAGAGAATTACTATATTCTTATGATGCGAGGGTATAATGATAAAATGAGATTCTACCAAGACGTCGCGAATCTGTTTAGTAACACATATCCTCATCGCGATCCAATTTCTAAAGTTACTGTCTATCGAATAGTTTCGCGAAAGAACAAGTTCAGTTGCAGATGAAAGAAGATCCGGGAAATCAAAAACAGCAAGTAACGATGATGTAGCTTTGAAAGTTCTACAAAGTGTTATCAAAAATCCCCATAAGCCTCCTTCGAAAATAGCTCAGTGCAATATAAGCTGAAAATCGGTCGCAGACATTTTGAAGAAACATGATTACCTCCCGTATAAAATGAGACTCGGTCAAGAACTGTCTGAGAATGATTTTGACAGAAGAATTAAATTTTGCGAGGAAATGATAAGACGATATGATGAGAACCATCAATTTTTTAATTGGATTTGTTTTTCTGACGAGGCCACCTTCGAGTTAAATGGATCTGTCAATCGTCAAAATTTAATATTGGGCTAACTATAATCCTCAATAGATGAGGGATTATCACACTCAATATTCCCAGAAACTAAATGTTTGGGCTGAGATAATAGGTCATCATACATATTGTAGGGCCGTTTTTATTGAAGGGAATATAAATGCACACAATTACGTACACCTATTAAAAACCGAAGTCGTGCCACGTATGTCCAAAACATTACAGGAATTGCTTTTGAACATGTTTGGTTCCAGCAGGATGGGGCTCCAGCTCACTTTGCCGTAATGACTCGTGATTTTCTGAATGAAACATTTTCTAATAAATGAATTGGTAGAAGAGGTACAATCAAGTGGCTACCTAGATCACCAGACCTAACCCCACTAGATTATTTTTATTGGGGATATTTGAAGAGCAAGATATACGAAACAAAACCTTCCAACATTGATGAATTACGAGCCAGAATATTAGACGTTTCGAATTTAATTGGACAGGAAATGCTAGAAAATGTACTGCAAAGAGTGCAAAGTATCTACATCTGTTTGGCACACTGTCAAGCAGTAAACAGACATCAATTTGAACACCTAATACATTAATTCTTTAATTACATCTAACACACACATACACACACACACACACTCGTGCGCACAGAGAGGGTTTGGAGTCGTAAAATACCGGGGGACTGACGAATTTCGGGATCCTTATCTCTGGCTGTGCTGACACATACACACATGCATACGCGCGCGCGCACACACACGCACACGCACACATACATACACGAGATGTAAATCCGACTGGGCAACCTCCACGTGATACATCTTGGGTAATGCGAATGTCGGCGGTACTGTAACTTTCAAGTTTTATAATTCAAAAAGTACTTAATAAAAAAATATTTTATTACAGCGTTTTGGAAACGTCTCGACTTCAATATATACAATAATCGCACAAGAGAAAGATCGAGAGTGAGATAGTAGATTGCAGATGCGAAATCTTTGCTGCGCGTGTCGAGTTGGAGCCGATGCACTGATTGTGAGATGTGTGGAGGGCTAAACTTCATGAGGCTTGTTTCGGAGTTGTAGCGCCATTGTACTGAACTGCACGAAAAAAGTTATTATTCCTGGATGTAGGAATTTTATATTCCAATTGATGATAATGGAACATTATGTTACACTAATTTTAAATTAATTAAAGATTTATTTATTTAAAAACACATTTGAACCATGAGTACAAAGAAATTTCTACTTTAAATAATAATACGTGGAAAACAAATTTTCAAAAAATTAATAATACCAGAGCAGAATGGCTATTATGCAATAAAATTGTATGTGTTGTTTTAAAAATTTCTCCGTATGCTCAACAACATAGTAACTCCCACGGTGGACTAAAATAAAACCGCCGAACGGATAATGAGGAACAAGGATTACAGCGAGAAATTAAATCCCTACTTGGATCAACTGTCAAACTTGAACTGCCGAAATAATCAGTTGTCGATCGGAGCGATAGACCTTGGCCGGACCGAAGAGAATGGCGACTTTTGCAGCGGAAATCCCAGCGGTGACACGGCGAAACTTCTAGATATTGATTAAAACAGAAGCCTACGATGCAGTTTTGTGCATCAACCAATGCGAAACTATTTAGGAAAGGTATAACCAAAATCTAAACTTCTTTTATTTATATTTAATTAATCTTTTTCTTAAATTTATATTTTTGATTTATATTCTACATATATGCAATATATCCATAGGGACAATATTAGGCCTCAAAGGGGAATATGTAGAAGCTTGTGCAATCTTTCTCTTTCTCTCCTGAAAAACTAAAATTCAAACATTTTTTTAAATTCAATGCAACATTAGAAAATGTGAAATATGCATATTTTAAAGTATCAATTATTGCAAAAGCACTATTCGAGGAAGTTATAACAAAATCCTAATCTTCTTTTATTTAAATTTAATTAATCTTTTTTTAAATTGATCTTTTAATTAATTTAAAAAATTTTTTAAAATCTTTTTCCTAAATTGTATATATATTCTTGATTTATATTTTACATATATGCAAATTAAAAAAATGTGTGTATATGCATTGTGCGTACCATAGGAATATTGGGACTTATAATCAGAGGGACATGATTCACTAGAAACGGGTGAGAATCTGTCATATTTTGCCGATACTTTTGCCTTCGTTAAGATATAACGAATCAGATCCTTTTTTTGATGACGTAGACAACCAGCCGAGGATAGTTAAATTAATGAGTTCTTTTGGTCAAATAGAATATCGAGAAATCTTCCAAAATCGAGAATATATATATTTCTATAGATATCATTACATCTCTTTCCTTTTTCACAAAAATGATTTCCAATGCAAATCTCAAAATGTATAATACGGACTCTGCATCATTATCAGGTATACCGCTTCAACAGCTCGAAATAGTAACTTTTTTGAAAAATCTTTCTTATAGTTAATCTACTTGTATATACACACATTATTATTTAATAATTTCAAAAAAAGATATTTTAACGGAGTACTGCAGTGAAATTATTTAATAGTAATTTTAAATTCATTAAAAAAAGGTACTTTGAAAAGAGCACAAAAAATTTCTGAGGCATTGAAATACCATGAGCCATCATGTAAAGATATATTTTGTCCGGATGTCCTTGGAAGGAACAGGAAGGAACGACTAACAATTGCGGGCTATTTTGCGTGGAATACATCCGCAATTTAAATATTATACTATTAGAAGATTTATTTATAAAAAGAGAAAAAAAAATCCACAAATATAATTCTAATTCTGGTCGAGAAATTCTATAAAAATTCATAATTCTTTAGAAATACTTAAAAGTATCATTAAATAAACTCAATATTAGAGATCATATTGAGAAATAATTAAAAGCCGTAACGAAAATATTGTATGTTGGTACATATGTATTAGAATCAGTTATATTCGCAATATATACAAAATTAACTTTAATTAGAAGAAAGCAGAAGCTTAACTCTTGTCGCAGAATGTTCTACAATTAAAGACAAATTAACTGCATTATGTGGCGAATTTAGACGTACAGCCTCATCTGAAAATTATTTTTTTGAGTCTACATATCATCATAATGCAACTTCATTTGAACCTTTGGTAATGAATACAGAAGGAAAAGTAGTAAATAAATTATCATTAATAACAGATAGATCCATAAAATCTTGGTCGTAATACTTCAATTGTAAAATTTACGATTTGCTTTTAATTGACCATTATCAGAAGTTCCTCGAAACTGTAAATAGATGTACTTTAAAGAATGCACCAAAATTGATGTGTGCAAAGTATTCATACATATACTATAAAAACTTCAAATGCGAAATTGGATCATATGCGTAGCTGTCATATAGATTTAACATTTTGCAAAGGTATGTTTCAATTCAATTATTATATCGCCTCATTTTCCAAAAGTAAGATATATGAAGCGTTTAATTTATCAACTTACAGTTTTATTATCGAAAAACTGAATATTTAGACAAAGCATTAATTCATGCTGACATAAACACAATAAATAAAATTGTGACTTCTGCACAAGAAAAAGCAGATATATGTAAATATCAACAGACCAATACAATTTTGAGTAATAATGATATTATTTCTAAACATCATAAAGCATTTAAAGTCTCGACTAAACGCTCAGTAAACACACTACAACATATTTGCGAATCATGCGAAAGATTGTTATAAAAAAGATATTTCTAAAGTCAATACCCAGATAGCACGAATGTCAGAAAGACCTCAATTAGAAATCTTATTAAAGATTGCTTTTCGAGCTCTTCATATGATATCTAATAGATTTCAATTTTAAGAAGTCTATTATAAGATTTCTTTAAGATATCTTGTGTAAGAAATTAATTTTACGAGATCAGTAAGAAATCTTTTTTCAGTTAATCAAATAGATTTCTTAATCAAGACAACAGAACGTGTTCTTGTATCTGATGTCTTTTAGATTTGTTCGCGCGTTTGCGCATTATATTAAGATACATATATAGTGTGTTACAATGTGCTTCAGTGTGCTTCGGCGTGGTTTCTTTGTGCTTCTAGAAGAATACATCGTGTTGTAGATTGATGTATGATTTAGGTAAGGTTTATGATATAAATATTAATTAAGCAATAAATGCTACAAAAGATAAATACAAAAAATACAGCTGTAATTAAAGTAATGAATATAAATGTTTAACATAACCAAATCCACAACTAACATAACCTTTATAATCTTTTAAATATATATTTATTATAATAATTATTTTTTTATAGTATCGACAAATAAATTTGAATGACATACAAAATATCCATAATAAAATATATATAATGTTTTTACACATACATATAGGACATATAGGACTGGATAATATTTTATCAAGAAGAGACTGTTTTACTGGAAATCTCAACTGTATGTGGGAACAATAATATATGTTCTTTTATTATAAACTTGAAGAGGAAACTTATCTAGATAAAACTTTTGAGACGTTACCACATCTCCTGACAATATCTCCTGACAATACAGTTATTAATGATGACACAAATGAATCCTTTACGCATCAACATCATACACATTGTTGTAGTAAGTATACAAGCAAATAAGTTTGCTATACTGATTAAATCCTTTTTTTATTCAATTTTTTGTTAACTTTTCGAGAGAAGGAAAAATTGTTTGAATTTAATTGAGTTGTATGAATTTGATTGAAATATAATTTATGCAAGTCAATTGACTAACACTACGTTTCTATTTGCAGAAGCATGCCGTCATAATCTTCAAGTTATTTTGCACGAGATAAACACACTTGACATGCATTTAGTAGATTTTTATGGTAATGAACCCCAGCGAAATAATGAAAATATATTGCCACAGTTTCCGATCGTTACAGTTCAAGAATTAGAAAATTTTAATAAATTATTAAAGGAAGATGCAATAGCTCGTGCAATATGTAAGTATTTTATGTATTACACTTTCTAAATTTTTTAAAAGCTTGAGAGAGAGATTTTTATTTTATAATATAAAAACATAATAAAAATGCTCATAATTATGAATAATTTCTAATTACGTTATTATCTGTCTATCTATCTATCTAATAATCTATTTATTTATCCGCATAAGAAATATCTAATTTGTGTTATTTTTCATTTTAATCTTATAAACATAAAAGCTTTTTTATTACAATTTAACTAACAATATTAATTTAATTTAAGGTCTGTAATTTTAACTGTTTTTGATTATATAACAATACTAACATATTATATTATTTTTCAGAAAAAAATAATTAAAAATATTGGCGGTAAAGATGTTAAAAAACATGTTCGACAAGCTTTGACATTAATATTAACTGATGAATTGTCATGCAAATTATCATGGACAAGACAGAAAAAAACTATCAAAGTAAAAGATATGAAGTTCATAGACATAATAATAGGACATGATTTTTATCTTCATAATATCACATAACTTTTTTATATTCCTTCGAATCACTATTATTATTATTATTATTATTATTATTATCATTTTATTTTAGTAATAAAAGTAATAAAAATAAAATTAGTATTAATAACAAAAAATTAGTGATGTAATAATTTATGTTGTAAAATAATAACCACAGTTGTTTTATTAATATGGAAATGGTAACAGTAATTACTATTTTTAAACATTATCATTACAGTTTTTACATCAAAAAATTTATTTTATAATTTTGTTTTTATTGTAACTTTTTTCATTTTTATAAATTTTGACTTTGTTCAAAAGTATTTAGTTTAAAATTAAAACTATTACACAAGCCCATATTCAACAATATATAAATGTAACATCTTTCGTTCATAAATAACAAATTCCCTGATGGTTCTTATAAAAATTGCCAATCATGAAGTAGTATGAATATTTTTATATTGCAGTATACTTATTTCCTAACTATATAACTTTTAATTTCAGAGACTATGATCAATTCTGGGCGTAATTGTACAATCTTTGATGTACAAGATACTATTCAAAAATGGTTACAACATGCAAGCGATCGAGTACGATATTTAGAAAAAAAGTACACTCAAACATAATTTTAAAATTTTTGCATAAAATTTGTTTCTTTTATTTGATATTTTATTTTAATAGTTTATTGTTTATTTCATAATAGTTTATTTTGCTTTTTCATAATAATGGTTTATTTTATTTCTATTATAAAGTTTTATTCACGATTTTTTTATCCTATAGTATATTAATCTATAAATATATATATATATATATATATATACATATATATATATATATACATTAAAAATGTTAAATATAATTAAACCGTCCAAAGTTCAAGTAAGTTTAGTTAAAGTCAGTTTAATTCAAGCAAGTAAGTTTAGTTAAAGTTTAGTTAGTCATAAGTATTTTATATCATAAAATATAAGTATGTTTTGAAATATAAATAAATAATTTTAAAAGGGTCACATTTTTTATTTTATAATTTAATATTAAAATAATGACACACACCTGAATAAGCATATATGAATAAAAATTTTGAATATTTTAAGATAAAGTTATTAAAGCTTATTAATTCGATTTAATCTAAACACTAAATAAACACGAAGTTTCTGGTGAAATATTTATTAGCAAAATAAGCTCTCCAAAGAAAAAGATATGAATGACAATGTGAAAGATCATCAATATAATATGAAGAAAAATCAATCGTCCTTTATTGTCAAAAACTCCCTTTGGAGAACTTGCTAAATATATCACCAAAGGCTTAGTGTTTTCTTAGTATTTTGAATATCTTAGGATGACTTCAACCAAACTCTGATTAACTTAATCGACGATTTTACATCTTTGTCTCTTTTTAGATGCGTTCTTAAAAAGAGACAAATATATAGTTCAATCGATGATTAAACTATATATCTTTGTCTTTTTTTAAGAACGCATCTGAAAAGAGACAAAGATATAAGTTTAATCGTCGATTAAGTTAATCAGAGTTTGGTTGAAGTCACTCTTAGAATATAAGTCTTATTGAGTTCCTAAACATGAACTCCTAAATATATCTAGTTTAAGATATCTTTTTGATTTCTATTATAAGATCTCTAAAAAAAGTAATCTTTTTGATGTCTATCAGAAGAAGTCTTTTTCTTCTCTAAATACGACGCATAAGAGCTCTTTCTGAGCTCATTATGTTGTCTTTCTAAAGCAATTTTTGGATGTCCAAATCTTGAATGAGAGAACATTAAGAATTCTTTCTGTTATCAACTTGCTATCTGGGTAGTCTTCAAGAGCACAAATAGACATTCAAATTTGAAGAGATTTCATAACGTATGTACAACAATAAAAAGTTAATGCGTAATATATATGTAATTATTGTGTAAGCAACTTTTGAAAGGGCTTAATTTCTATATATTGCATCTTAAATAATCTTCTTAGATGAAGTGCACGAAGTAATATTATCTCTTAATACATTAAAAAAATTTTTATACTGAGAGTTAAAACGTATGAAACTGTTCTTAAAATAAGAACTGTTATTAATAAGAAGTTGCCTCGAAAACAAATGGTTAAAGGTAAAAAAAGTTACAGGTAGAATATTTCATTTACCACTTTTGTTACAGGAAATATTGAATAAATTATATCTTATATTGATCCATTAAATAATAATTATAAATTATGTGTATTAGTTAGAGGTATTTCGACAAAATCAAAAATTATTTGCGAAGGGACAATTAATGTTAAAAAAGTATTTGCCGTTTTAACGTAATTAAAGCACAACAATGATTTATTCTATTTTATATATTACATTGCCAAATGATCATAATAAATTATGTTTAGCAAAATTTAAAAAATTTAAATTTCCAATTGGAAGAAACAGAAAATAATACGGAAGCGATAGTAGCAGATGAACCTCAATTATTAAATAATTTGATAAAAAAAGAGGAAAAATCCTTTTTTAAAAAAGATATGTAAAGTCGATTGCTCGAATATCTCGAAGTTTATTGTTGTCACTTTTCCGCGATGCTCATTGGCTGTCAAGATTCGCGTTGTGCGTTATATTCGTAGCATCGAGAGGCTGTTCGCGAGAATTAGCAGTTTGACAATTTGTTTAAAATTAAATCAAATAAAATAATATTAGTTTTAAATAATAGGTTATAATACTTTAAACTCAATTAATATTTTTGACAGTTATCAGCTGATTTCTGTCAAAAAATATTAATCGCGGATAAAGTATTATAACATATTATTTCAAACATATTATTTTATTTTATTTTATTTTGAACAAACTGTTAAATTACTAACCCTCACGGTGACAGCCTCTCGATGTTACGAATGTAACGCACAATGCAAATCGAAACAGTCAATCAGTACCGCGGAAAAGATGCAACAATACTTGCGAGAATCGACTAAACATGCCTTTTTTAGAAAGGGATGTTATAATATTTTAAATTCGATTAATATTTTTGACAATTATCAGTTGATTTTTGTCAAAAAATATTAATCGCGAATAAGATATTATAACATATTATTTGAAACATATTATTATTTTAATATTTTCAACATATTATATACATTCCCATTACCGCTATAGAAATGTTATAAAATAAACAATTTCTTACTCACCGATACGTACAATAGCAGAGTTGTAGTACACAGTACACATTGATCTGAAAATAAAATATTCAAATTATGTATATACATATGTGTGTACTATTTTAAAATTTAATTAGCAAAATTGTTGAAATTAACGCTTTAACAGCTAATTACAGTGAAAAAATATTAATCGAGTTTAAACAAACTTTACATTATTTTTCAAAAATATATATTTTTTTTAACATAAAACCGAAGAATTGCGCGCGCGCGTGTTGTTCTAGTGATAAAGAAGCTACATTGGAGGATCAACACAAGGCAATGTGTTTATCAGTAACAGGTTACTGACGAAGATTATGATTATTTCGAGCAATATACTATATATCCTTTATATGAAAAGAAAGCAAAATTACGACAATATTATATCAAATGTTAAAAATTAAGGATTTGCCTTTTTATATCTTTTATATCATTTATACCATTTATACCTTTTCTACCATTTATACCATTTATATTACATGTATGTATATGTATCTATTTTATACCTAAAATAATTTTTAAAAAGAATTTCCCGTAAAAAATAATGTACCCCCAAAAAATGTAAAAATCAAAACTAAAATTAACCAACAACTAGCCAAGACATAGAAAATATTCAATTTCTAAAGCATTTTATAATTTTATAATAATATTTGTAATTTGAAATATTTGCAATTTGAAATTGTAATTTAAAATAATATTTCCCATAAAATCAATTTTACTTATAAAAAACATTATGATAGATTCTTTTCAAAAAATTAAAATGCATTTTAAGGAAAAGAGGAAGAATTAACGAATATCACATGCCGATGAAAAGCTTTAAACATGCGATAAATAGATCGTAAAGTGTGTGATATTAGGGGATTTTAAGGCGAATTTTATATGTAATATAATTACATACGAACATGATTTGTTAACATTTGCTACGCGCAAAACGCTTTGCTTGTCCACGGATTTTTTCGCATGTTAAAACATTACAGGAATTACACTCATTGTCAGTACTCATTGTCAGTATGAAAAATCTATCTATAATATACGTAACGTAAACTATAAATTTTCACTACTGACAGTTTATATCGGAATGCCCATATATGCATGTACAATAAATTGTAATCAATTAAAGAATCGTTTATGTTTATTTACTGAAAAAATAACTTTCCTGATTAATAAATCAAATTAATAAATTTGAAATTATAAATGTTATTAATTTAAAGCAAATTTCTTTACAACATATTTATTAATAACAATTAACAGAGTTATCATTAAAAATTAAAAATTAAATTAATTACCATAAAAAGCAATTTTGGGGTAAAAAGAGTGAATAAAAAAAATCTATTATATCTCCAATATAGCAATCATTATAATTGCTTTATTTTTATTAAAATTATTAAATTATATTTTTCGAACTCAAATTATTTTTCTATATTATTAATTTACTACACAAAATAACTTGCTGCTATGATTAAATTTGATAATAAAAGAGTTTGTTCCATGAGCATACTGACACAATTGCTTTCATATATAACTTTCTGTCGAACAAATATCATATATAACTTTCTGTCCAACAAATCTGCTTAATTACTAATATTAAATTTAACTCACAAATAGCTTTGGTGAATCAACAATTTAATTTTTATGTTAATCGATGAATTTTTGTATAGAGCTGTTCTCAAAGTAGAAAAATTAACAATTAATGATAAAAAAGCTGAAGGATTTGAAGAATATAAGTTGGTACAAAAAAATAATTTAAATAAAAATTGTACTTTAAAGAAAAATAATATAAAAAGCATCCAAAAAATAATAAACAAACATAATATATATTTTTTCCAAATAGTTTAAAATAAATTTTTGATAATTTATTTTCTCTTCTTTTCAGAAACTTACTTACAATTACTGTAATTATTGTACAGATAAGAGTTATAATTTAAAAAGATTTATGGAGACCATAAAAAAGACATGCAATGAAAAATAAATTAAACTTAAAATATTTTTAAAAAAATATTTTTGTACAAAATATTGAAATACACACAGATGATATATTTAATTATTTATCTTTTATATTTTATAATATAAGGAGCAATAATATCCTATATAATTATCTCAAATAATATCTCTAAAATATGTTTTGATTGGAACACTTTATTAATAGAATTATTTTTTTAAGGTAAACTTTCAAAATTTGAAAAGCTACTTTTATTTAATTCAAACAAAACGCTATATTTCATTTTTACGTATATTAATTCTTCCAATTACATTCGACACATATTAAAATAGAACATTATCGAAAAATCAATAGTATTCTCAAGAGAGATTTTATTAGACAGATTTTATTTAATTTATACATTTGAAACAAAACCGTACTAATTTCTATTTACTTCTAAAAAATTTTATAATGATTTTATATTTAAAGCACATTTTACTTTTTTCTATATATTAATAAATCTTTCCCATTGCTTATATACAAATGTTCTTTGTCATTATCGTAGTCAATTTAAGAGGATATAAAATATATTACAAATTAATATTATAACAATACAATTATGCTAATTGTTTAATAGCATAATATTATTTCTTCTTTTATCTTATTTTCTGATAAGAATTTGAATGATATTTTAGAATTATTTTCTTCTCACTTGAGAATTCTTCAGAGACATGCTAAAATTATTAACTATAATATATATTATCTCTGTACACCAAAATTTTATCAATATTAACATAAAATAACTTGATATTCTGATAAATAATATTTATCGAGTACTGACAGTATATACATAAAAGTTACCAAAATCGTACAGAAATCATGAACATCATTCAGTATAATTTGCTAATATATTTGATTCTGCGATGAAGTTTTTTAATTAATTTTATTGCACTGTGATTTTCTATAGCCGCGCAAATAATTTAATTTTACTTCCCGCAAGTTCTGCCAATAATCTTTGCGCCTAGAGTAAGTAAAAAAACTTTTTTTATAAACATAATTTGATAGTTTGTATATAAATTTTATTGTAATTTATTGGTTACTCTTAAAAAAAACTTGAGTTTATTATTAATTGAAGTTTTATAAATGAATATTCAAAATGTTCGATAATGTTCCGGAAATGTCCAAAGTTAACCGAAGATATTATCACGACGCAAAGTTGAAACCGATTTTATATGATAAAATACAGCTTACAATTTTTAAAATTTTGTGTATCTGTTCATAAATAATATGAACGCAAAAAAATGGTAGTTTAAAGCAATTGAAAGGATGTTGTTCTTGTTTTATTCCATTCTGCAAAAAAAATCATAAAAATATACATGAACAAATTTTCGTGGATGTTCCTTAAGACAAAACACGATAAAAATGGTTTCAACTCTACGACATGAATATAAGCTAACAAAATCAAAGTTATAATGTTGTCAAGATTATTTGAATGTAAGTGTATATGGAATAAGATATTAAACCTTTGAATACGACGCGCCACTAGTGGGTTTCCTCTAAACAATGTTTTGGGTCAAGATGTCACTACAATGACTTCCCTCTAAACGATTGTTTGGGACAAAACGTCACTAAAGTGGCTTCTGTTTTTTTTATATATAATGTCGCTAAATATCTTATTATTGGAAACTTTACGTAAATTTTGGATAAAGTTCCGAATAGGTGAACCCTCCGATTTTTTTGAAACTACACTATTTTTTGTATTTTTGAACGCTGATTACGAATATGATAATGAAAATTTGCGACAAGGTCATTTTCAAGGTCAAAACAAAAAAACTGAAAAAATATAACTTTTTAGACATTATTTCAATAAATATTGATGTAACAAAAAAATGTTTCAAATAAAAGTTGCAGTTCTTATAAAAATACATCATTTATGTTGTATAAATTTTTTGCGTAAAACTGATAGTTTTCGAAAAAAATTAGATAAAAAAAACCCTCTCAAACATCAATATATTCTTCGTTCTCAGCCAAACCCGGAGTCAACGACAAGGACGTGACGAAGAACTGACTCCATTTTTTTCTTTTTATAATTTTTATATTTTTTTATAATTTTTTTATATTTTTAATATTTTTTAATACTTCGCGTGGAAAAGTGTATGCATGGAAACAGTGGGTTCCGCCCCCCCTGCGGGGGGCTCCACTACCGAAAAACTAGACAAATAGGTTTGCGTGGAACCTCGCTCTGCGTGGAAAGTTGCAAACCCATGTGGAACCTCGCTTCGCGTGGAAAAGTGTATGCGTGGAAACAGTGGGTTCCGCCCCCCTGCGGGGGGCTCCACTACCGAAAAACTAGACAAATAGGTTTGCGTGGAATCTCGCTCTGCGTGGAAAGTTGCAAACCCATGTGGAACCTCGCTTCGCGTGGAAAAGTGTATGCGTGGAAACAATGGGTTCCGCCCCCCTGCGGGGGGCTCCACTACCGAAAAACTAGACAAATAGGTTTGCGTGGAACCTCGCTCTACGTGGAAAGTTGTAAACCCATGTGGAATCGTATATGTACTGCAAAGTACATGCTTAGATGGGAGAACAGATATAAGATTTAGATTCCATCGTTTTTGTTGAAAACTATCACTCGTACGGTAAAAATTAATAGGACATAAAATGTTTTTCTCTGTAAGATTTAAAATTTTTATGGGTTTTTCATGATTTTCACTATGAAAATGAGAGATGCGCCAATTTTCACTATGATATTCGTAATCAGTGTATCAAAATACGTAAGAATACTGAGTTTCAAAAAAATCAGAGGTGAGCACTTTTCGGAACTTCACCCGCCGTTTTTAGTCTTTAACATCGATTTTCTCGAAAACTTTCAGTTTTACGCAAAAAATGTATAGAACATAAATGATGTATTTTTATAAGAACTACAACTTTTATTTGAAACATTTTTTTCTTACATCAATATTTATCGAAATAATATCTAAAAAGTTATATTTTTTCAGTTTTTTTGTTTTGACCTTGAAAATGACCTTGTCGCAAATTTTCATTATCATATTCGTAATCAGCGTTCAAAAATACAAAAAATAGTGTAGTTTCAAAAAAATCGGAGGGTTCACCTATTCGGAACTCCACCCTTATTATATTACTTAATATGCAAGATGAAAAAGTTCTCTATCAATATCTTTTTCCATTTCTGATTTGTATCGCTTATAATTTTTTTAAAATTATATTTTGTCATAGAAATATTTTCATGTTTTATTTGTCTGCATTTGTTTTATCAAAAAAAAAAAAAAATATTCAACGACAGTATTAAGTATGATCGCCAAGAGTTCACAATTAAGATATACTTCCATTTCTTAATAGTATATTGATAAAATCTTTGAAGAAAATAATTATTTGTTTGTCGACGTATCATTATCAGGTATATATTATTGCTTTTGAGTTTGTAGTTGTATTAGTAGTGTTATTATTTTTAATTATTTTATTTCTTTTAATTTTGTAGACTTGTTCGTCCTAATATGGTTATACTAAGTGTAATAAAAGAAAAATTATTAAGCGATACATAATCAAAAATAGTTAGATGGTTAAATAGGGAGATGTTGATAGAGAATGTTCGCATCTTGCATTAAATAATAGAAAAAATTTACATAAAGTACGAAGGCGAATATTGAATTCATCGGAATCGGAAAACGAAGTCGATAATTTAGAAGAAACAGAATGTGAGGAAATGAATAGATCACATACAAATTAAGAATATTCAAATTTGATATGAATGGTTCTGGCATAAAATCTTATCTTTATTGGTTTTCCACTGCGTTAGATTATTTTCAATTTTTTTTTTTCTGAAGAATTAGTCGCATTTATTGCAGTAAAAGCAAATATTTACTGTCACTATGCAATGAATAATAACATACGTTTTTTCTCAAATAGTTATGAAAAAGAAACTACAGTAAATAAAATTTTCTGTTTTTTTTCCATTAAATTACTGATGTCGCGAGTAAAAAAATCACATTATACAGAATTCTAGTCAAAAGATAGATTGCGTACAGATATTTTTAATCAGATTATGTTTCGAGACAGATATATGTTTTTTTTATTAAAAATGTTACACTTTAATGACATTACAACAGTTAGTTCTGATCGATTGATAAAAATACATGAAGTTGTTAATAAACTCCGCGCATCTTTTAAAAATTATTTGTTTCCATTTCGTAATTTATGTATAGATGAAAGTTTATTGTTATTTAAAGGAAGATTAAGTTTTAAGCAGTATATATTCCGTCTAAACAGATTCGGCATAAAATCTTTCGTTTTGTACGATTGTAAAAGTGGACATATTCAAGCTTTTATTATTTATACAGGCTATAATTCTAATGTAATTCTAATGTAATTTTAATGTATCAAATAAAAAAGCACTTGGAATATCAGGCAAAATTGTACTTACATTATTAGAGTCATATTTAGGCAAAGGGCATATGTTATTTGTTGATAATTGGTATACTAGTCCGACATTGTTTAATTTGCTTCATAAAAATAATACAAATGCTTGAGGTATAGTAAAACAACGACGGAAATATATGCCAAAATTGGAAGAAAAATTAAGAAAGGGTGAAATATATTTCCGCTCTACAAACAAATTACTTGTAATCAAATGGCAAGATAAGCGAGAAGAATACATGTCTGTTATCGACTTATCATTACAATACATATTATCTACTTATCATTCAGCAGAGTTCGTACATATAACAAAAAGAGATTATCGAACAATACAAAAATATTGCAAAAATATTTCTTTGCAAAATTGCAACATTGCAGAAATGTTACAAAATGTTGCTTCAATAATTTTGTGGCGCAAAATTTGCAGAAATTGTAGTTTTATCAAAAGTAAAATTGTTGCTCAAATCTTTTGGCCCACGCCCAACGGGCTCTTTATTAACAGGGATTTGAATTTTTATCATTTGGGCCGTCGCGTCCAACTTCAAACGCTGATAAATTTCAGTAGACTACGATTTATAAAATAAGATGTGGTTTTAAAAGGTTTTTTTACATACTTTAATTTTGTAAAATCAGTTTTTTGAGGAAGTAAAAATTTATTTAAGATTTTCAAAAAACAAAATAGAAATCAATTTTTTCTCAAATTTAGACATCTTCGATTTCCTTCAAAAAAATCTTTAAAAAAAGTAGAAATCTTCCCCTTTAAAACGAGTCCAGGATCAAGATGGGCAAGCGTTTAGTTTTCAAGATACAGTCCGTTTTAGGACCGAGCACATCACCTACGAGCAGTGGGTGTACGCTCGCGCTTAAACGAAAAATAGGAGTTCCCATTTTAAAAATTCGAGTTGACCTTCAAATGACCTCTAAACTTGATCTCAAGGTCAAGTTCAAAATAAACATCAAGTCCCTTTTTTAACCCTACAACTTTTGTCTGGGGTGTTTTCCCCCCTAGAACATGATTAAAGTTAGTTATTGATAGATTCTTCTGTCCTATACAATTTGACCCTTAAAGTCATCTTAACCCATGACTTAAGTACCTTTCTGAACGTAAAATTTCCCGCTCTTTCCGAATCCGGGGTAAAAAATGGGGGTTTCTATTTCAAAAATTCCAGTTGACCTTCGAATGACCTCTAAACTTGATCTCAAGGTCAAGTTCTAGGTCACCATCAAGTTCCTTTTCTTTAACCCTACAACTTTTGTCTGGAGTGTTTTCTTCCTAGAATTCGATTATTCTGAATTATTCAGGGGTTCCGGTCTTTTTTGAACACCCTGTATACACACACACACACACACACACACGTTTTCTACATTATTGGAACATTTTAGTTTTTTTATTATTTACCTTTTTATTTTTTTTTATTTTTTACTATTCCTTATTTTACATGTAAAACCAAAAAATTTTTTAATAAACGGATGTGATATATGTATATACATATATATGTTTCTTAGTTTTACTACAAGATAAGGAAAGATAAAAAAGAATAAATAGAAATCTTCTATTGATGTGAAAAGTGCGTGCGTAGTGCATGAAGTTCGTCTGTATAATATTTAATAAGAAATTCGTCATTCTTTTTTTACAGAAGTCTCATAGCAATAAAGTTTCCATAACAACAAAATAACACATATGAATATTTGTGCATCTAATGTTGACTCATTTTGGTGATGTGAACGTATACAGTTCCAATAAAAGTATATTGTAAAAGAACGATTTCTAAGTTAACGTGTGTAACGCATATGAGCGAGAAGAATACGTCCTTATCACAATTAATTTTTGATGTTTTTGATTGACTGTCTTGAATCTACGACGAGTTTTGTTGGTCAGCTGACGTGACGATACATATATATATATAATTAAATTTATAAAATTAAGTAATAAATATATTAAACGTGTATTTAAAAAATTGATTTTAATATTTGCAGTAATTGATCACATCTTGTGCACAAGTTGGACTACATAAGTATTCTTATTGGACAAACATCTGGTATTACTTATAAGTCGTATAATATTGTCAAAAAATAATTCAAAGCAAATTCAAGGTAAATATGTTGAATAAATATATTAATATATTATATTTATATAAAATAATTAATATATTATTAATATATTAATATAAAATATAATTCTTAAATTTAATAATACTAAAGATAAGAATAAAGTCCGAAAACCGACTGCCTCCGATTTCGATAAAATTTTGTGAAAAGTTTCCTGTTAGCTTAAAATGGATGCCTGTAAAGGGAATTTTGGCGACTCCTATAAAAAAAGTCATTTTTTAACAAAAAATATAATCTAACTCAAACCTATGTCCCAGGGATGAATCAGAACTTTGCTTTATCTTGTAAAGTACACGTGTGAACAAATATAGATCACGTTTCGCGCTGAAAGCAGGGGGCGATGGGGATGAATCTCGCTTTGCGTGAAAAGTTGCAAACCCATGTCGAATTTCGCAAATATAGACCTCATTTCGCGCTGAAAGCAGAGAGTGATGAGGGTGGACCTTGTTTTGCTTCGAAAGTTGCAAACCCATGTGGAACCTCGCTTCACGTGCAAAAGTGTATGCGTGGACACAGTGGGTTCCGCCCCCCTGCGGGGGGCTCCACTACCAAAAAACTAGACACATAGGTTTGGGTTTAACCTCGCTTCGCGTGGAAAGTTGCAAACCCATGTGGAACCTCGCTTCGCGTGGAAAAGTGTATGCGTGGACACAGTGGGTTCCGCCCCCCTGCGGGGGGCCCCACTACCAAAAAACTAGACACATAGGTCTGGGTGGAACCTCGCTTCGCGTGGAAAGGTGATTTAATTGTTAATAACAATTTAATAAACCATAAACAAAACTTAAAACTTTTCGGAGTATATTCAGAAGAGTAACCTAACCTTAACATATTTTGTCAAGGTCAAGACAATCTCTCTCTCCTATTTACCTTATTATATTTTTGGGTGGACTTCCGAATACGACCCACACCCGATTGCTATGAATTTTTGTAGAAACATTGTAAATGATGTCAAATGAATGTCCTTAAGTGGATTTTCACCGATACAAACATTTAATGCTAAAAATATTAAAATAATGTTCTGTATAAATTATTGTCTATTTACGATTTACAAATTACGAAAGACAATATGGCTGATCATTTGTGTGAGTTTCTGTGGAGGCGAGATGTGAAAAAACATAAATTAGATCCATTAAAAAAATTAATTGAAGACATTAAAGATGTATATTCTGGCTAAAAAAAGAATAATATAAATTGTTTCTTGTTGATGTTTTCGTTCTGTTATTCTATTTTTGTATTTCTTAGGATTCTTTATATATGTATATTGTATATCTTAAGACGCTTTATATATATTTGGTATTAAATGTGTTATGTTATTTGAATATATCTTTCTTGATTGTCTATTGGAATTCACTGTGTTTAGGCATCCCAGGTGTCCCATTTTAAAGGACCCACTCAAATATCTCATTGTCAGAAACACTGCGTTAAATCGAAAAATGTTTCCTACAAAAGTTGTGGGGTTTCGAGGGGGACATAACATAGTAATATTCATTTGAACTTGGGCGGCATCTCCAAGGTCAAGTGAAGGTGAGAATTTGAAGGTGAGAAGGTGAATTTTGAAGAAAATAAAAAAATGCTTCAGATAAAAGTTGTTCAAATTAATTAGTAGAAAAAGATGTTATAATAAAAAATATGGGTTTCCATTTAAAAAATTTATTCTTACCTTTACTTGATCTTGGAGATGCCGCCCAAATCATATGAATATTACTATGTTATGTCCCCCTCGAAACCCTACAACTTTTGTAGGAAACATTTTTTGATTTAACGCAGTGTTTCTGAGATATTTGAGTGGGTCCTTTAAAATGGGACACCCGGTGTACTTTACAACGTGAAGCGAGGTCCACCCTGGCTACCGGCGGGGAGGGTGCGGAAGGGGGGCCGAAGGCCCCCTTGCACCCCCCCCCCCGTGTGTGTGTGTGTGTGTACCCATGTGAAAAGGGGTATTCTATATAATTACCGACAATAATTTATATAGAAAGTTATTTTAATATTTTTAGCATTAAATGTTTGTATCGGTGAAAATCCGCTTAAGGACAATCATTTGACATCATTTACAGTGTTTCTACAAAAATTTATGGCAATCGGGCGTGGGTCGTATTCGGAAGTTTATCCATATTTTTTACTATTTTTTGTTAAAAAATGACTTTTTTGTAGGAGTCGCCAAAATTCCCTTTACAGGCATCCATTTTAAGCTAAAAGGAAGCTTTTCACAAAATTTTATCTAAATCGGAGGTAGTCAGTTTTCAGAACTACACCCAAAGATAATATTATAATATAAATGTACAATATACAGGATGTTTCATTTTAACAAGCTAATATCTCGAAATAACAGAGTTTTAGAAAAAAAATGTTTTAGATAAAAATTGTAGGGTTTTGAGAACGATATAAGATGGTGTTATTGGTGTGACCTTGCATAATCATTTGAAGATTACGTAAAAATCATCTTCAATTTTTTAAATAAAACATACAACCTACTTTTCATTGTATAGCTTATTTTGAGAGCATTCCAAAACACTATAATAAAGTATTTTTTATTGACTATTTTTCGAATTACACAGGAGCTTGAAAGTTATAATATTTTGACGAAGAATACAAAATATCTTATAAATTATTTAGTTTTAGGTAATCTTATCTTAATATTTTTATGCATAGAATAATAAGACGAATTCATTGGTTTAAAGAAAACATAGTTGCTTTTAAGAAAAAGTATAAAACTCGCAATATGCAGTCTTATATTTTTTCTTAAAAGTAATGTGTTTTCTGTACACCAATGGATTTATCTAATTATTCTATATAAAAGTATTAAGATAAGATTACTGAAAACTGAATGTTTCATAAGATATGTTGTATTCTTTGTCAAAATACTGTAACTTTGAAGCTCCTGTAACTCGAAAAATATTAAAAAAAAATTGTTTTATTATAATGTTTTGGAAAGCTCACGAGATAAGCTACAAGTATATGTAATAAAAAATAGGAAGTTTCATTTAAAAAAATTGAAGGTGATCTTTATATGACCTTCAAACGACTATGCAAAGTCAAACTAATAACACCATCTTATCTATACCCCTTGAAACCCTATAACTTTTGTCTAAAACATTTTTTTAAAAACCTTATCATTTCGAGATATTAGCCTGTTCTAATTAAAAATTGGGACATCCTGTATATATACAATTATATGAATATTATTATACATGTGTGAACAAATATAATCCTTAAAAATTTACCTTTTTTTAAAAAAAATGTAAAAAAGGGCGCCAAGTGCAGTATTTATATTTATTATTAATAATTGTTTACAATACATAAACAACTCATGTAGACGTAATTTTAAAATCTACAGCACATTGTCATCTATCAAGCATCTGTCATCATTTTCACACAATAAAAAGGTTATTGAATTACGGTCGCGATTCATAAAATCGATACGCGAGTGTCACTGATGTCATCTCTTGTCAAACGGTTTAGTCGTAAATTTTTCCGACGTTTTTTAATGAAAAATTCTAACATCAATATTTTACATGATGATATCTCCGTTCATGATATTTATAGAGTAATAATAAAGATCATTTTATTATATAATTTAATCCCAAGTTTTTGATTAAACTTAACAAGAACTCAATCGGTTCAGCCGTTACTGAGGACCAATAATCTGAGGTACTCTCAAATAAATGACTTGCGTAAAGATACATGGTCCGTCTCGTCGCTACGCCTGACTTGGCGCGAAACACTATTGTGTCTCTTGATTTATAATATTGTACATTTATCTGTTTGTATGTTTTTATGTGCGGTTACTTATTTTTCAAGTGATGAGTGCTAATTAATACATACTATGTATATAATTATTTTAGATAAATCAAAGGAACTAGTGATTCGGTCTCGCCAAGACGAGACGAGATTAGCTCAAGTCTCGTTTCGATCTCGATTTGGTCTCGAAAATTTCGATCTCGTCTCGGTATCGGCTTGGTCTCGAATATGACAATCTCATCTTGGTCTCAGTCTCGAGTCGAGATTCTCGGTCTCGATAATCATAATAAGTGTAGCGTCATTTTCGAAAAAATTAAAAGGCAAATATTTGATGCATAGCCAGTTGACAACCAAATCATAAAATTCGCTTTGAGATAACAGGGTTGTAGATTTCTTGTCTATAAAAAGAACTTACTTTAATGAAAATATTTTTAAATATAAATTTAATTTATAGTATTTATACTAAAATGAAATGGAATTCTTTTCATAATTCTATTAGATATGAAATTTGTTCTTTCTATAAAAATGCATGTGACATATATATAATATGTGCAAAATCTAAATCTCTATGTTAAACGTAAAGATATTATACTTAAATTATTTTTACATTTTTACGTTACCTATTAAAATGCTTGATTAATCATCAGTTATCCATGTGCCAGTTGCGGTAGCGTGATTTTCTTTTTATAAGCATTATTGTAAATTTTTGGGTGACAAGATAACAAATGTTCTTTTAAGTCACTTGTATTTGAGTCTTTCATTTTTATAAATTTTTTTACTTTCTTTTCACTTTTGTATATTAAATATTTTCCGAATTTTACCTTGTCTTTATCTATTAAATAAAAGAAATATTTTTTCAATACACTCAACGTCGACGAATTAGGCACCAATTATTCCGTACTCTCGGTTTTCGAACTGGACATATTTTTATATTTAATCTTCATTTCCAAAAACGATATTCAATTATGGAGACTGTTCTGTGGCGAAGGCGCCTAATTTAAGTATAATATATTTTCATATTTAACATAGAGATTTAGATTTTGCACATATTATATGTCACATATTTCTTTATAGGAAGAACCAATTTTATATCTAATAGAATTATGAAAAGAATTCCATTTCATTTTAGTATAAATTGAATTTATATTTAAAAATACTTACTTTGAAGTAAATTCTTTTTGCACCAAAATAATAAATAAATAATTTAAAAATAATTTTTAATTAAAAATATTTCAGATTAAAAATACCACAAAATTCGAGAATCTCGACGAGACTCTCGATATCGCCGAGACTCGTCATAAAAAGGTCTCGTCTTAGTCTCGAATTCAAGTTTTAAGTCTCGTCTCGGTCTCGTCTCGGTCTCGTCTCGGTCTCGATGCCGAGACCGAGATCAGTCTCGGTATCGTTCGAAACACTAATTTATAGCATGCAACGAGATAAAAAAAAATGAAAAGAAACGTATAAAACAAAACCGCGACCATTGCGACATGAAACAGCGATAAGATTTCTTCTTTTGGATTTCTATGAATACGAGTCCATATTCTAATTCGCAGAATGATGTTTATATAACAAATGAAAGCAGTGTTTTATAATTATAACAAATTAAATATTGAGTTCGCGATTTATTTACAATTATTAATTTATTATACGATTCTCGATTCCGTATCGTATATTTTTTATTAATATGGTATAACCGAGTAAATGCAGATTTAAATAATTGGTTTTGACGACGTATTATTTAAAGCAAAAAGTTTCTCTAATCAATATTTAAAACAGTCACAATTACTCATGCAAAGAGAAGAAAGCGAACAAGAGAAAAAAATAGAAAGAGAAGAATTTAAAAGTTCGCGACTTTCGTTTCGACTTTCAGACAATCCAAAGATACAGCTGTCATTCACGCTTCATTTTTCATGAACAAACGTATGTGTACAAACTTAAGCGAAGGAAAAGAAACATACATTGGCACAAGTTCTTTCATTCTTTCATATCTCCGTTTCTTCCTCTTCTGATTCCTTTCACTATCACATGGACACTATTTGAGGAAGATATGGGTCGTCTGTATGTTTAGAATAAAAGGCTCCCAGTCGATTCGATTCTTTTTCTCTTTTCACGGCGCGGCTTTCTCGTTAGCGTTGCTGGCAAAAGAAAAAAAAAACGCGATTTTTTTTTTACGAAGCGATTTAAAACGTCCAAGCTATGAGCAACCTCGCTGATTAAAGTGTTGAAGCGGCGGGCCTCCTAGAAAGATGTCTTATCCAAGACAAGAATGTGCCAGCCGCGCGCGACATAAAGGGGATGGAGGGTCATCAAAAATGCACGGGCACGAAAAAGTCGGGTCGACAAGCATACGCGCCTTTTTATTATTTCATCGATCGAAATATTTTTTTATCCAACAAACGTATAATTCTGCAGAGTAGAGTATACAATTAATATATCAAAGTTGATTCAGCAAACAAAAGCAATTTTGAATTATTAATTCCATTGTGTCAAAATTTAATCGAGTATTAATATATAAAATTAATTAAATTTAATATAAAATAATAAATTAAATTTAATATAAAATAATAAATTTAATTTAATATAAAATTAATATAAAATTAATTAAATTTTCTTTATTTGCAATAAAAGTATTATTATTAAAACACGAGCAACATTATCTCTTTCTCTCTTTTTAAAGCTCCTCCTTGTAATTACCTCTGTTTCTCTTATTGTTAATAAATCACAAAGCATTCGTGATTGCAATGAGACGTCCTCAAAAGCGATTTAAACACGGAATTAATGAGCGAGAACCAATCGCAATACTACTTGATGTTGATTACAATTAAAATGCTTATCATTACGGTCTCTCCGCAATTGAGACCAATTAAATATATATACTGTACCCAGTGTACATCCCTATTATAAACATCAATGAATCTAAAGTACCTAGCTGAATTTAATATAAAGTGGTCCAGCGTTTCACAAATAACATTTGAAACATTTCAAGTATCCTTTACATATTATTCATATACATATATGTGTGCTGCAAATAAATATAAAACGAAAAATAATATTTATATAAAAGTTAAATATGTGAAATAAATCTATAATTTTATCTTGAAGAATATTTAATTCGGAAAATTTCTATTAAGTACGTACGTTTCGATCACTTTGCTATTCCTACTGAGAAAAAAAAAACATGTATATATTTTATCAAATTCCATAAAATATTATTCATCATAATTTTTTTATATGCATTTCTCATATATGTATAATACTGTATGTCTCATGTCTCAATACACACTAATCCTTCAATATGTTCTAATTTTACGAGTATCTCTCAGGCTAAAGAAAGTTCAAGATACATTAGCGTATAACACAAATCAAATGATCAAATAATAAGAAACTTTAATATACTTAAAATACTCCTTCGTGTAATCATTCACGCGCTAGACCATTCTTGCAAACTGCACTTTCGCAATTTTCTTTATCGCATAGTATCCCCTTGTACTTTTGCATCGTATTATCAACAACGACGATAACGTGTACTAGGAAATCATAATGGTAATGAGATCGCGGATATGTTGGCTGGATAATACATCTCCAGAGTACGAAGTGCATGCGACCTACGTTCTTTCTCTCTCTCTCTCGTCAGGCACGTTCACGCAAATAAAATTCGAACCTTAAATAGCGCGACTGCATGAACGAAGGGGTTAAAAGGCCTGTGCTTGAAATGAAAAACGTACATCGTTTCGTAGTAATATTCTATCGTTGGAATAATATTCTGCTTATTACGTACGTGCGACTTACAAAATCGCTGCTCAAGACGATGTTTATAGTACAGATGCAAATGCATGTTCTGGGAAATTTTTTATTCTCATCAGATAAGCACAGTTCATAATTAAGACCTATTTAAGCCTGTATTTTTATCTCACGTAGCGTCTGAGAGTCACCGGAAGTATCCTATTCACTGCAAATACTATAAAGTAGGAAAGATTTTTATTTTTTAAGTCAATCTTGAAAAAAGATTTTTTAAAACTAAATATTGAAAATATAAAGGAATAAGAAATTATTCGTTTTGATATATTTTAACAAAACTTGCAAGTTTCATGAAATTTTCACTCCGCAAAAATAAAATAGAATGTTTTAATTCATCAAAATTTGAAAAAGCAACCGATATAATTTTGGCATATAGTGATGACTAGTGATTCGGTCTCGCCAAGACGAGACGAGATTAGCTCAAGTCTCGTTTCGATCTCGATTTGGTCTCGAAAATTTCGATCTCGTCTCGGTATCGGCTTGGTCTCGAATATGACAATCTCGTCTCGATCTCAGTCTCGAGTCGAGATTCTCGGTCTCGATAATCATAATAAGTGTAGCGTCATTTTCGAAAAAATTAAAAGGTGTAGGCATTTTATATAATTCTCGCGAGAGAAAGATCAAGTCTTTAACCGGCAGTATTATGTTATTCGACTTTGTATCTCTGTGTGTCCTTGTATTATTTATTTTTGCGTCCGTTTATTTTGAGAGCTGTATCTCCGTGAGGATATTGTCTTCCTCAGGAGAAGTAACGAGACATCCACCTCTATCCCGATTCTATTAAATAATTCTAATTGGCCCGTCGGTTCGGGGTGGGGAAGGTTTAAGGACCTTACGTATAAAACGCGTTGATTTTCGGGGAACGCTCTCTTTTTCCAAGCTCCGAGAATACAGCAGAGATACTATACAAAGAAATCAGCGATCTAAAGGAAGCGACACATCTTTTGCCGTTAACGAGGCTACTACATATATCCGATACCGAACACGCAATAAACATATATCAATATCGTAAAGATATTTAATTAATACGTTGACAATCCCGACCTTTCCTGACATATATAATTATTCGGAGGATTTCCAACTACCGCCTACAAAGGCAAATATTTGATGCATAGCCAGTTGACAACCAAATCATAAAATTCGCTTTGAGATAACAGGGTTGTAGATTTCTTGTCTATAAAAAGAACTTACTTTAATGAAAATATTTTTAAATATAAATTTAATTTATAGTATTTATACTAAAATGAAATGGAATTCTTTTCATAATTCTATTAGATATGAAATTTGTTCTTACTATAAAAATGCATGTGACATATATATAATATGTGCAAAATCTAAATCTCTATGTTAAACGTAAAGATATTATACTTAAATTATTTTTACATTTTTACGCTACCTATTAAAATGCTTGATTAATCATCAGTTATCCATGTGCCAGTTGCGGTAGCGTTATTTTCTTTTTATAAGCATTATTGTAAATTTTTGGGTGACAAGATAACAAATGTTCTTTTAAGTCACTTGTATTTGAGTCTTTCATTTTTATAAATTTTTTTACTTTCTTTTCACTTTTGTATATTAAATATTTTCCGAATTTTACCTTGTCTTTATCTATTAAATAAAAGAAATATTTTTTCAATACACTCAACGTCGACGAATTAGGCACCGATTATTCCGTACTCTCGGTTTTCGAACTGGACATATTTTTATATTTAATCTTCAATTCCAAAAACGATATTCAATTATGGAGACTGTTCTGTGGCGAAGGCGCCTAATTTAAGTATAATATATTTTCATATTTAACATAGAGATTTAGATTTTGCACATATTATATGTCACATACTTCTTTATAGGAAGAACCAATTTTATATCTAATAGAATTATGAAAAGAATTCCATTTCATTTTAGTATAAATTGAATTTATATTTAAAAATACTTACTTTAAAGTAAATTCTTTTTGCACCAAAATAATAAATAAATAATTAATTTAAAAATAATTTTTAATTAAAAATATTTCAGATTAAAAATATCACAAAATTCGAGAATCTCGACGAGACTCTCGATATAGCCGAGACTCGTCATAAAAAGGTCAGTCTCGGTATCGTTCGAAACACTAAAAGGAACGGAAAGTTGATACTAAAGGATATATTTCTTTTCTTTTTTTGTCAATTCATATATATATGTATATATATGTTTAAATCAACATATAATTAAATATTTGACACATAATTTTGTAAAAAAATTAATTTAAAATTAATTTAAAAGGTTTAGAAAAAATAATGATCATTAAAAGAAGATACTTTTGGCAATTGTTGTTTATCTGTCCATATTTATTGTTTATTTATTAATTTTTAAAATAAAAATTAAATAATTTATTAATATTAATTATTTATTAATATTAATATTAATATTAATATTTATTTAATATTATTGATTATTTATCAATTTATTTATTAATTTATTAATATTAATTTTTTTTTATAATATTTTATTTATTTTATTTTTATAATTATATATTGTACATTTTATGCAACATATTTTAATGTTTGATATTTATATCTTGCATATTAATTTATAGAACGTTGAATAATAAACAAGATATTATTTCAAATAAAAATATTGAAATAGAGATGATTACTTTTGCGATAGATGAGATGTTAAAACCAATTAAACTTGAGGATTCCACTGTGTAAACTTTTTTATTTATTTTAATTCATATAATAAAAAATACACACGCATTTATATTTATTTATCTGCACATTTTACTTTTTAAAAAATAAATATTGTATCTCAGTAGTTAATAAATTCTAATCCATTATTTATATAATGTATATAAGTGTGTGTGTGCGTACATATAGGAGGTGTCTCACAACCTCCGTACAATATTTTATTAGTGTGTTCTAGAGGTAAAAAATAGAATAAAAAATTCTAATACAAAAATGTTGAGGCTGCAACAGTTTTTGAGTTATAAGCGATCAAAATTTGCCAATGATATACACGCACTGAATTACACATGTATACGCGTACCGATTTGTCATCTATTATTGGTTTTATTATTTTTAAAATAAAATAAGCTGTGCAGAAAAATCAATATCACACTACCTTGAAAAAATCAATAACAGATGACAGATCGATAGGCGTGTATGTTTAGTTACGGACGCGCGAGTTCTATGCTATATCATTGACAAATTTTGATGGTTTATAATTCAAAAACTATTGTAGCCTCAACATTTTTGTATTAAAATTTTTTATTCTATTTTACTTCTAGCATACGCTAATAAAATGTTGTACAAAGGTGAGATATCCTGTAAATATATGTATATATATATTTAAATTTCTTAATTTTCTGAAAAGTAAAAAGATGATTTTAAAATCTTTTTTAGAGAGGTTATTGGTTTCATTGATGAGATTGATGGTCCGAAAAATGTTGGCAAAGCACAACATTATCGATTGCTAAAATTTATTTTAAATAATAATAGTCGTCATCGAATTCAAATAGTGGTATAAAATGCTGAAATCGAGCGGATTCAGTTTCACAGAAAACCAAATCGAGTAATTAATAAATTTTTTAAGAAAGATATTATTTATCTTTAACAACTATTAATATTTATTTATTATTGTTTACTTTGAATATACTTAAATATACTTTTTATTCTTATTTAATTTATACTTATTTAATATATACTATTTAATATATACTATTTATTCTTATTTAATATATACAATAATAATAATAATTATATATATGTTACTTTCTAATCTAATATTACTTTATGTACTTTACAGATTATTCAAATTGATATAGTGAAAACTAAAAAAACGAAATTACCGGAGTTTAATCAAGGAACTCTTCCTTACGGACTTATTATTCCTTCAAATACTATTATTAATAATTTGGGTTCTTTTGACCTTAAAAAGATAATTCACGCAGTTCAACCTAAATTGATAGAAATATTCCGGATTACTTGAATTCATGTGTTCGTAAGTAATTCTAAATATATCATATATGATTTAATATTGTCATATACATATATAGTATGTTCTTATATTTATGTATGTTTTCTTCTATTACATTTTCTTAAAATAAATACTTTTAAATAAAATATTTTTCAGTTATACGAGGATATGTTAAAACAAGATTTAATACTTTCTCAAATAGTTTTAAAACTATTGGTACTGGATCAATTACAGATGGTCATTACAAATTAGAAATTCAAATTGCTGATTACGAAGCTAATGATAGTTTCGAGAAAGGAAAAAATATGGAAATAAAAGGATATGTGAAAAATTCAAGTAAATTATATTAAAAATCTTTAAATTTCGTAATAAAATATTATTGTATCATTTTTTATTGATTTTTATGAACTATGTATTTATTTTGCAGATGATGTCTTTTATATATCTTGACGTTGAAAAAGTATCTGATATTAAATTAATAGGAGACCAAATTTTATCATTAGCACAATTATTACAAGGTGCAAAACCTATTATAAAAAGATATTTTCCTAAAAAAGATGAAACTTCTGACTTGCCAACTAATAAAATTATTCGCAAATAATTAAAAAGTGTATTTGTCATGTTTTCAATGTGTTTTTCGTTTCTTATTTTTAGTTTATGAGTTATATGTATGCATATAACTAAAATATAAAGATAAGATATATATTATATAAATCAAGTTCATTATTCTAAGGTAATATAATGTAAAAGTAATAAAAATTGTAATATTAACACTATATTACTGTGTATTCACTTGAAAATTATAATAATAAACAATAATATTAAATAAATATGATAAGTATTTTAGTATTTGGATTGCTTTATCTATTTATTTTTATTAATGTAAATAATTAATTCTTATATATATATATATATATATATATATATACACTACCGTCAGAAAGTTTAAGACCAAAGTAATAAATAAAGATTCTCGAAAGAATAATTTATTTTTACACGTTAAAATATGATATTCCGCTGATTGTTTTTTTTATTAATAGCTAGAAGACCATATTACAACACCATAAAAGTAAAAATAGCTTGCATTATTTTTTAGAAAGAAATAATAAATAAAATTAACAAATTTTTTTGGTCTTAAACTTTCTGACGGTAGTGTATAAATGTGTGTGTATGAGTGTGTGTGTGTGTGTGCGCGCGTGTGTGTGTGTAAGAGTTTTATAAGAGTATTAATGTTATATTATTGTAATTCTTTCTAGTTTATTGCATATAAATAAATAAAAATGTTATATTTTATTAGCTATTATTTTATATTACACAATTTTGATGAATTGCATAGTATAAAGAAACAATCACGCTAACATAATTAATTATTACTTGTAATATACTAAATAAATTTCAATATAAATATAAATATAAATAAGTTATTTAGTGCAAAGCAACATACATCAGTCGCGCATTCGATTATCAATAACGCGCGTTCCGTGGCAGGGCTGTATATAAAGTGGCAGAGACTGTGTCTAGCTCAGCCGTAGCGAAAGGGTTAAACTTAATATTTTATTTTCCTAACTTGATGAGAAATATTTACTTTTAAAAATTAAAAAAATACATAAATATTTATCAATCGTTTCTCATTACAACGCAATGTACAATACTTGGGACATTGTCGTTTGCGAATGCAAAATCAATCCGTTCAAGCTATCAAATAAATCTCAGTATCAAACAAATCTCGTTTGAGAGCCGAGCCATTACTTCAACGTCCTTTTACATGCAACTTTATATATTCGACGTTAGATATATTTGCATGAAGGTTACTCACCGTTGGCAGCTGTGTTCCTCCAATTTTCGATGATCTCGTAACAGCACTATTATCACCACTATACTGTCATTACCGTTTTCATATCTGAAGGATTTTATGTCTGTAATGGATAGGTATACTCCAAATTCTTTCTGAATTTGCCTCATCTAGTTCGCATTTTACAGATTAACGTTGTTAATGTCGATTTGTCCTTTTCTAAAGGTAGGTTCAATTTTAGATACCAACGGTTTTTCTTCTTAAACTCTCCTACAATTTTGTAAAATAAGTATATTTTATTATTTACAGTATATACACACATATAAACAGGATGTCCCTAAACTGGCGATAAAGATTTTAATGACAAATTCTTTGTAATATTTCAAGACAAAAATTCTAATACGAAAATATCGGGGCTATAGTATTTTTCAAATAATAAAAGTTTAAAGATTACGAATGACGAGCTAGACTTTTGTGTGCTCAGAGATAGCAAAATGATCAGTGGTAAAAGTGCTTCCATGTCAAATAACTTTGTTTTTATTGATTATAATTTCATCGTGGAGACAGCTAAATATGACAACTGACACATATCAATATCGATATATTAAACTATGGAATAAAAACGTTTTTAACTGTTCTTATGATTCATTACGGAGAAACAGAAATACATTTTTAATGAAATCTTGAATATTTTTACAATAAAACTATTATCAAAAGCATCCGATTCATGGAATCGTAACTGGCAATAGTGAAATTATTGTAGAATTCATAATCTTTAAACTTTTCCTATTTGAAAAATGCTATATCCTCGACATTTTCGTGTTAGAAATTTTGTCTTCAAAATATTACAAAGAATTTATAATTAAAATCTTTATTGCCAGTTTAGAGACACTCCGTATATGTGTGTATATATATATATATATATATATACATATATATGTATATATATATTATATTTAACACATTATTAAAATATATAAATATTTAATATATTAAAATATAAAAGTACTACAAATTATATTAGAAACTATAATCACAAAAATAAAGAAATATATTTTCTTATAATTATGAATATTACATTGTTTATTGAAATATATGCGTGATATATGAATGTAAAATATATATAGCTATATATATATTATATGTATATGTATTTGAATTTAAAATTAAAAAAACATGACTTAATTATTTTAAAAATTAACTGTTTCGCAGATAAAAATAAATACTATTTTTCTATCTACTTATTATATTTTAATTCAATATGTTTATAAATATTTGTTATAGATAAATATATCCTTTTATCTACAATAAATATTTATAACATTTTAAATTAAAAGTACATAGAAAATGTTTATTTTTATATATATATTTTGCATAAACATAACATATACATTTATGTTATATTACATGACATATAGAAATATGTAATATATACATTTATTTTATATTGCATTACAGGAAAATATCTAATATATATACGTTTATATTACATTACATAATATGAAAACATATGTAATACATATGTCTATGTTATGTTACAGTAACATATCATTTGAAATATATTTAACATATAAATGATACATCTCAAAGTTGCTGACATAGAGCCGTACCAGAACGTAACATTTACCTGTATAAGTAATATTACATGTAACATTCATGACAGTCGTGTAATATTACATACATGTCTATGTTACATATTGTGGTTTGCTGGGATGCGAGTATCGACTTTACATGCCTTTTTTAGAAAAGGATTATTTTAATATATTAATATATTATATTTTAATAATGTTATTATATAATATAAACTACACAGCCAAAAAAGTTGTACACTTGAAAAGTAGTAAAAAATTGTGAAAATTTAAAAATTTATAACTTAACTAATAATTATAATATCGAGGTGTTTAAAAAACAAAAATAAAGCTTGAAGTCTGTAGTTTGAGAAAATTTTAGTGCCATTACGTGGAATGATTAGTTTTACAATGGCGAATGACAGAGTGAGAACCTGCAAAACTGATAGAAAGTCCACTTTCCTGAATTGCACAGTGTGAATCAATTGATGTAAGTAGCTCAATGGGATAAAAAAAATTGAAATTCAAACTTTTCTCTTTAGAATGTGCTTTTTTTTATCTTTTCTTTCTTTTATGCGGAGAAATCCTCATGGATACCCTCCGATTCCCGAGGAAATAGTGCCGAAACGGCGAAAACCCCATGAATATCCTACTCGGACTTGTTTACGCGAGATGCCCGGCACGATTTGCATCGCTTCAGGACAAGCTTTATTTTCGTTTTTTAAACACCTTGATATCATAATTATTAGCTGAGTATTTAATTCTTGAACTTTCACAATTTTTTTACTACTTTTTTAAACGTACCGTTTTTCTTGTTTGTATGGTCGAGTGTATATAGGACAAAGTATGCTAAATCGTACTCCCAAAGGTAAATATTAAAATTGCAATAAAACTATCAAAAAAGTGACAAAATTTTTTTATTTATTTGAAACTATGATTTTTTGTCAACGATATACGCGAAACATTAACACAAATTTATCATTGTTTTATATCGTAAAATAAAAATTAAAAAAAAATATCTAATACGATTTAAAATACGCCGGTTTGCTGAATTGTACCCATGAATTTTTAAATCATACTTCTAACAATAAAATTAAAATATTCTAACAAAAATGAAGTTTTATTTTCTACGAAAGTTCTCAGTTTGCAACAAAACATATCTATAAGAAAATGTCATATTTATAATTATAAATTCTCTTAAAAAATTTAACAAAAATATTTTTTGTATCATACAAAAATATAAATAAATATTACCTCAATATAATTGTAAAATTTGATATTTTCTTCAATTGTCTATCTAAATATAGAATAAAAAAACCAATGCCTAAATAAAAAAATTAATTTAGTAAATCATAGCAGTACGATATAGGAAAAAGTTAGTGGTACGTTTTACCGAACTTGCCTTGTGAATAAAAATTTGTGAATAAAAAAATAATCTTGAAACTTTTTGCCGATTTTTCAACAGTTCCATTATAGGATTAAATAAGATGAAAATATGATTTAATAATAAGTTTAATTGCTTATCTTTCTGAATGTGATAGCTTAAGCACGGGGTGCCGAATATTACATGAAAATCACGCAAAATAAATTTATAAACTCAGTAACGGATCGCTTGAGAAGAAAACAAACATTGCGGCATTCGAGGGAGGCTAGCTGCAATACAACAGCGTTAACACATTAAAATATTTTAACTCTGATTACAAAATACAGTAGAGATACGATTTAACGAACGGTACGATTTAGCATATTCTCCCCTAATTAATAAGCATTATAATGATATATTATTGGCATAACTTTACTATTTTTATTAATTTCCAAATAGATATAGAAAAAAAACCTCATGTAAAAGAAGTGATACCGATACAAGAACGATTGAAACATAGAATCTTACAAAATCTGCTTACATTGGTGGTGTCACATTTGCTCTGTTTACATTATGTAGCATCAGATAGCATCCTTCTTCGTGCCTGTCCAGTTTTAATCGCCTTGTTATAAGCATGCACACGCTGTCAAAATAAAGATCGTCACGATCACTTCCAAGGGATGCAAAATCGACTACGCATCTCGAATCTGCGCACCAATATCGTGCCCCCTTTGGCCTTACAGTGCAAAATCTGCAATATATCATTAATATATATTAGATAATAAATTAGCCGGAAAAGCCGAATTTTGCTTGGTACGATGCCAAGACTGAATTTCGGAATTACATTTTAAATATAAAATAGTCAATATAAATATTTAGAAATCAATTGGCTATAAGAGCCGTACGCGGATGTTGATGCGTCGATTCCAACGAAAATTAATTTTTCGTTGAGATTAAATATTTGTGCACGGGGCACGAATTTTGCTTGGTACACTGCCAAGACTTATTCGGAATAATCTCTTAGTGATAAAATAGTCAATTGAGATTTTCAATCAAAATTATGTAAGTGTATGGGAATTGTTAAGAAAATATTACGAGAATGAAATAAGAGTTATTTGCAAGCGACATGTTCAATGTTTTTTTTAATTACCGCAATTTAATGAAAAAGAATTTGAATAGCATAACAAAAAGACACAAAGAAGAGCATACTGAAATGTTCGAAAATTTAACGACAGATACTATAATTGAGTTTTTGCAATGCCGATGTCAAGTTCTAGAACGAGCATCTCTAAGCGATATTTCCAAAAAAAAGCAAATCAAGGTTTAATAACAATGAGAAGAACGATGATAATCACATACAGTCGTTCGAATCGAGATTTCAATGCAAAATATTGTCAACAACGGTTCAGGAATGTCAATGTTATTTATATCATCAAGGACAACATTTGATTTATTTCTGTAATCAACTTTTACATTTATCTGTTGAAAATAAAATTCAAACGGTCAAACGATTAAAATTGTGCATTAATTATCTTTCTGCAACGATTATTTCGTCGTAAAATGCAAATTAAGTTTGTGCCAAACATGCGAAGGCAGTCATAATACCTCATTATCATCAAACTAAGGAGACGGCGAGTTCAATTAAATCCGTTGAATAGCAGGTTCAATACCAGAACATTTGAAAATCAATTAAACAATTGTTTATCTTTTCTTATAGTTATACGTTTGTCAGTATAAGAATCCGTTAACAATACATTATTAAAATTTCGGGAATTTAGAATAGCCTATCGATAAACGATGTCAATCGAAAACACGAAGCCGAAAAATCATTTTGTAAATACGATAAGTCGAAATATCTCGGAACGGTTTGTTGTTAGATTTTGACCTTTTCGAGAGAACGAAGAAAGGCTTGGCGAATCAAGAGAAATAACGATGAAACGATTAAAAATTTCGTTTAACTAACGCGTGCCTTTTTTATAAAAAAAGTAATTTTCTAGAGTTTATGCATACATAAGAAACAATAAAATATTACTTACTGGCTACCACGAGGCAAGACCGATCGACAGCTGAGACTAGGCGACTAGACGTTCTACGCACGGGATGCGAACTTCCCATCTATACAATACGACGCGCACGGAGCGACTGACTTTCTTGCTCGCTGCTCGCAGGCTCGCTTGCTATTTTGTTGTCTCGGCCGTTTCCGTAAACGCTCGGCCGCACTCACAATCAGCTGCCGCTAGCCCATGCTCAACTGTGTTGGACACATCGACATATAGAATGGCTGGCAGTGGAAGGGGAGCCGCACGAGTAGAGTGAGAGGCAAACAGTCAAATAATATAAAGTTACGTTCCGTCTCTTTCTAATATAACCTGATTAGTTGGCGACATGACATCGACGGTTTTACGATGTTTTTATTTATAAATATTAAAGATTTGATAAATAGAATAAAAAACTTTATTTACAAGATTAAAATAATTAAACGATAATTAATAGTAAAACAATAAAACAAAAACAATAATATATAAATATATAATGTAAAATTAAAATAAATTAAATTAAAGTCAAAACAAAATTAATTATTTAAGAAATTAACAGATTAATTTGAAATAAATTTAAATAATTGCTGACAATTTATATAATAACTGATACACTGACATCCGCGTTCGGTTCTATAGCTAGTCTATATTCATATATATATTTGATATTGAGAGCCTAAAAGAATTCTTCATATTTAAATAAAATCAAAGAGTACATTGAGAGATACATAATTTTATTTTATATGACATGTGCGCGTGCGTGTGCGTGTATGCGTCATGTGTCAGTTCGAAATATATATACAGGGTGTCCCATAATTCGCGAACCACCCGTCAGTTGCAGGTAGAGCGTTGAACGGAATAGAAAAGTCCTCTACCATTTTGCGATTTTCGCAATAATTAATGAGAAATAAATTAAAGAAGATCAGCCAATTCGCGTGACGACGGCGAGAAAAGACAGCCCAGTTTCATATCGTTACTAAGCATGCGGCGAAAAGAAACAGTATAATGTTACACGGTTGTTAGGCGCGCGATGAAGCGGGGAAAAACGCTTTACAAAAGACAGTAACTACATACGAATAGCGCTAACTCTGGACCCCCGAGTGGGCTGTCTCTTCTCGCTGCACGCTTATCATCGCTCGAATTGGCTGATTTTCTTTAATTTATTTCTCTCTTATTATTGAGAATATCGCAAAATGGTAGAGGACTTTTCTACTCGGTTTAACTAGCTCTACCTGCACACGACGGTTGATGCGACTATTACCGGACACCCTGTATATTAAATATAGAATAAAATTTTTGTCATGGTTTATGTACTAAAGTGTTATTTATTTTTATTTGTGTAGAAACTGAAGTAGCGTTAGAAACGGAATGTTTCATGGCAACTACACCAAAACGAGTCACAGTAGATACATCTGTGTCCCCATCATTTACTGAAAATTCTCCTCGGAAAGTTTTCCTGAAGACAGTTTTAGAAAATACAAGGGTGATGTACAAACATAAAATTAAAACTCTTCAACAAACAATTCAAAGAAAAAATAAACGAATTGCGCAGATACAAAGCGTACTAGTATCGTTACGTCAGAAGAATTTTCTTTCAATAGGACGTTCACTTATTAAAGATGTTATATTAAGCGAAAGACACGCGGCCAACAAACTTGTTTTATTTAAAGGACAATAAAATCTTTTATAGTGTATTTTATTTGTTTATAATAGTTTTACAAATAAAACATAATATATACTTATTTATTATAGTTGATTTAACTTTTTATCCTTTTTATTATTTTTATAATACTTATATTATTTATAAATTATATTATTTATAGATGATATTAATAAGTTATACATAATTTAATTTACGCTAATTTTAATGATTTATTATTTTAATTCATTATTATTAATTAAAACAACTTTAAAATCATCTTAAGTTTATCTTCAGATACTCTGTAGCCATTTAATTGTAAAATGTTCTACACAGCATCTTAACTTAAGATAATCTTAAATATAAAATGAGGTTGAGTATCGCCTTGCTCGTTTAATCATCTGTCGCCGCCATCTTGGTTGGCAATTTCCCTCCCTCGTCTCTAGCTTCACTTCCCCTCTCATATGCTCCATCCAGTTATTCCTACATCCATGACAAGGAGAGAGTATTATTCTGTCTTTGTCTCTCTTGCATTGCATATGTGTAGCGTTCATGTAGGAACATACACTAATACGTTGAGCACACGGATGCGATTATTGAGAGATAATGTAATAATAATAATAATGTAATAATTATGCACTTCAAATTATAGAATAATATACATACATACATACATATAAATATATGTACACACGCACACACACACACACACACACACACACACACACACGCACGCATATATAGATATAAAAAAAATATTTTTTATGTATAAAATAACATGAAATAAATATACACGTACGGATAAAATATAAAATATTTATTTTGAATAGTATAAGTAATAATATGTAATAATAACATATTATTATATTAATACGTATAATGATAAATGTAATTTAAATAAATTTTAAATGAATAAATATTATGCCGACAATATTAAGTACAAGATGTTCAGTCTGTGTCATATAAAAGCTCAAAGCTTCCATCAATAATTAATAGTCCAATGAATATAGTAATGCAACAATTATTTTTATATAAAATTGTATATTTGAATATATAGTCGTAAAAAAAATTATCGCAACACGTAATTAATATCAAAATTTAGCATAAATTCAAATAAGCGTATCTCCGCGATAAATTGTCGTATTTCAAAAATTTTTTTTTTTGTTTTTTAAAGGGTAAAGTCTCTACTTTAAGGAACTTTCGTTCGATTTTGATTTTATTCTCTCCCCCTTTCTCCATCCCTTTAAAAGAAGGGACGTGTTATTTTTTCAAAAAATTGCATAGTTTGACGAACTCTACGGAGTGTACTAAATTTTTTTCGCAAATATCATCATAACTATCGTAAAATATGGACTTTTCTCTACAAATTTTAAAAAAATTTGAATACCGTACGATTTTTTTTCGCGAAGTTACAGCATACCAAAGTTACCTATGCATTTTTGCCTATGTATTCAATTACCGCCAACATTAGCATTATCCGATGGGCACTACGGGGAAGTTGCTGGTCAGATTTTGCCCATCGTGTGTGTGTGTGTGTGTGTGTGTGTGTGTGTGTGTGTGTGTGTGTGTGTGTGTGTGTGTGTGTGTGTGTGTGTGTGTGTGTGTGTGTGTGTGTGTGTGTGTGTGTTGGGGCAGGGATATATGTTCGTATTTAAAATTGTGTATTTCTGCCTCGTCTTTGGATGACCTTTTATGGGAAGATGGCTGCATGATTTTGAAAGACTACCAACCAATTTCCAGCAATTGGAAGCAGCCCTACATCGAATATGGTTCGAAATTTTGCAAGCCACAATTAGAGCCTGCATTAATATGCGTGAGCGCCTGCAAGAGGTCATCCGAAGACGAGGCAGAAATATACAATTTTAAATACGAACACATATATCCTTGCCCCAACACACACACACACACACACGATGGGCAAAATCCGACCAGCAACCTCCCCGTAGTGCCCATCGGGTAATGCTAATGTTGGTGGTAATTAAATATATAGGTAAAAATGCATAGGTAACTATAATATGCTGTAACTTCGCGAACAAAAATCGTACGGTATTCAATATTTTTTAAAATTTCTAGAGAAAAGTCCATATTTTACGATAGTTATGATGATATTTGCGAAAAAAATTTAGTACACTCCGTAGAGTTGGTCAAACTATGCAATTTTTTGAAAAAATAACACGTCCCTCCTTTTAAAGGGATGGAGAAAGGGGGAGAGAATTAAATCAAAATCGAATGAAAGTTTCTTAAAGTAGAGACTTTACCCTCTTTAAAACAAAAAAAAATTTTGAAATACAACAATTTTTCGCGGAGATACGCTTATTTGAATTTATGCTAAATTTTGATATTAATTACATGTTGCGATAATTTTTTTGACGAGTGTATAAAAATAATTGTTGATTACTATATTCATTGGACTATTAATTATTGATGGAAGCTTGAGCTTTTAACATATATGGCACAGACTGAACATCTTGTACTTAATATATTGTCTGCATAATATTTATTTATTTCTCTTATTTATAAAATATAAAATATAAGTATATATATGTGTATATATATATATATATATACACACACACAAACACACACACAAACACACACACAAACACACACACATATATATATATATATGTGACTAACAAGTATTATCTTGATTTTTTTCGATTATATTGATGTGTAAGGACATCTGCTCCAATATTTATAACGTGAAAGAACTTACGAATAATGTATGATGGCATGTTCAGTGTGTTACCCAAGAAACTCGAATTCAAATCTATCGATATCAATTTTTTTTATAATATATTGGAATATACAAAAATTAGTAAAAAAATATATTTTTAAAAGAAGATTAACTTAAAAATTTTTTAATATTGAAAATATTTCAATCATTTTACAACTACATGCACATTGTATAGAAATGCAAAATAATTAAAATAAATAAATCCAGTAATAAATCAATTGCAACTACACATGTACGCTCACACACACACACACACACACACACACACACACACACACACACACGCAGCTGCTATATAGATTTATTACTGGATTAATTTATTTACAGAATTATTTTGCATTTATATACAATGTCCCAAGTAGCGAGAGAGAGAGAGAGAGAGAGAGAGAGAGAGAGAGAGAGAGAGAGAGAGAGAGAAAGTAAAAATAAGTCCCTTTTAATTAATTAAAAAAACGTTTATTTTCACGTTAATGTAATATACGTATAAATATTAATTTAATGTTAACTTAATTTTATTAATAAAATATGAATAAAATACTAATAAAATAAATATGTATTTATTTCATTAATATTTTATTAATATTTTATTAATATTTTAATAATGAAATATTTAATAAACTTTAAATAAAAATAATGAATGTTTTTTTAATTAATAAAAAGGGACTTCTCATTATTTTAACATTTTTAAAATATCTTTGAAAATGAGTTTTAAACATTTTTTATACATTCTTGTGCTACTTGGGATGTGTGTAGTTGTAAAATGAAAATATTTTCAATATTTAAAAATTTTTAAGTTTGTCGCCTTTACAAAATATATTTTTTATAATTTTTGTATATGCCAATGTATTATAAAAAAATTGATATTGATAAATTTGAACTCAAGTTTTCTGGGTGACAGGCTGAAAATTATTCTTTCATTGAGCCATCATACGTTACTCCTAAAAGTTCTTACACGTCATAAGTATTTATGGAGTAGAGATTATACAATAACATCAATAATGTAAAAGAAATAAAGATTCAACATATTCGCCAATCTATAATTGCTACAGGATAATGAAACAAGACTCTCCTATTATCTCTCTATCGCGCTGACGATACATAAAATATCGATAAAAAAGTAGAAGTGAAAAAGCAATAAATTGCCAAGTCTAATAAGCGCCCGTGTCTTACATGTTGTATATTAGTTCACTCTGCGAATTATTATTTTATCATTATTATTTATCATTGTACAATTTGGAGACATATATATAAATTTTTGATACTATTTGTTATATATATATACGCACATATGTGCATAAGCATATATAAAATTTACCAAAAGTGGGTGCTTATTAGTCTTGCTACGTTACTGCCTTCTGCTACAGAAAGCCAGAAAGCATTTTCAGGCCGTATCTCGCGTATAGCATGGTCACGTGATCAGCACGGTAGAGGAACAAGGATGACGTGATTATCGATCCTTGTCTCTCTACCGTGCGTCCGCGTGAGCAATGCAATGGTGTGTGTACGTGTACATACATACACCACCACATAGAACCTGGGAGTTCGTTTCTCAGCGTTGGCAACATTGAAACCGGAGTTTCGCGTTGTCACCGCGAGAGGCCTCCAATGTCAATTCGGAGTTTGCCTGGGCAGAGAGAAGCCAGCTCCGGGAACTTAGCCGGTCAACTTCGACTTTTTTAATTTTTTAATTTTTTTATCGTTTTGTATTTGTTGGTCGTTTGTTGGTGATTGTTGGCCTAATTACAACGTTTGTTGGTTTTTAATTTTTTTTTAAATTAAAAAAGAAAAATTAGCGTTAAGTTAGCCGGAAAAATCACAATTTTAATAAAAAAAACGGTCTAATCGATGCGAAATCGTCTGCTGATGATTGTTGGTCTAATTTTAGCGTTTGTTGGTTTATTATTAATCTTAAAAACGAAAAATTATCTCACATTGAAACCGCATCTGAAGTAATCGAATATGATTGGTTTATTGCTTACGACTTAAGACTTATTTCTATAAATGTAAGGCTTAAGCCTAGTCTACAATGGCAGTAAGCAGTATAGAGTAAGCAGTAAGCAGTATGAAATGGGAATTGCCCATTTCGTTACTCCCGGTCTTTACATCCACTAAAAACAGTATACAATGGCAATAACAAGGCTGTAGAATAGAGAGTATACTGTTTTTAGTGGATGTAAAGACCGGGAGTAACGAAATGGGCAATTCCCATTTCATACTGCTTATTGCTTACTGCTTACTCTATACTGCTTACTGCCATTGATTAGGCTTAAGGGCTAGTCTACAATAGAGTCGTAAGGTCGTAAACGTAAGAAATTGACCAATCACAATTGAATTCGAGGAGAATAATCGACTGTGATTGGTCAATTTCTTACGTTTACGACCTTACGACTCTATTGTAGACTAGGCTTAACGCTGGGTCCACAATAGGTGATTTAAGCCCTAAGCCTTAAGAAATTGATCAATCGCAGTCAAGTATGAGGAGAAAACTCGACTGTGATTGATCAATTTCTTAAGGCTTAGGACTTAAATCACCTATTGTGGACCCAGCGTAACATTTATAAAACTGGCTATGAATACGGGCCTTAACATCGGCAGGAAATCGCGAAAAAAAGATCAAGAAACATGGTAGTGTTTCCTGTCTTTTTGTGACAAGCTATCGCATCGTGTGAATGAGAGACCGAGTGAGATTAAGGTAATTAATGCAGATTTATATATATATAATTAACTTCTGCATTACATAAGAATTTGAGTTTACTCGGAAACGTTTAGCACTAAGGTTACGTTCCAAAACGTCTTCGAGGAAAATTTTACTCAAAATCTATAATGCACGTAACGTGCACTATAGTTCTCTATAAATTGTTCTCTATTTATCATCTATATATTAATGTTTGTTACAGGTATTTAAGTAGCGTTGCACAACAATTTGTGTAGCATTTCATAAGCATAGCAATGTTTTAATCGATGTGCTGCCACCAGAAGCTAATCCCAGCATTTGAATGTTACAAACAGGTAAAAATTGTTAAGAATATTTTGATTACGTTTAGATTAAATTTAAATAAGATAAAATTATAAATATCAAGATATATTTGCAATACAGGTGAGAAGTCAAATATCCAGTACAGTGACATGGGTGGAATGGATGCAAAAACAAGAGATCAGAAAAGCGATAGAATTTCCTCTTACTCATTCGAATTGTATAAACAAATTGGCATTGATCTATTGTGAGATGTACTCATGTACGGACTACCCGGTTGTAGAAAAACTATGTTGGCGCAAGCAGTTGCTAGACATACTACTGGTACAAATTTAAATATACTGTTAAAAAAAGTTTCAGAATATATCTAAACTAATCGCATGGAAGAATAATAACAGATTTTGTGTTTTAAATTCTATTATTTTCTATTTTTTCCAGCTGCCTTCATTTGTGTAAAAGTATTTGAGCGAAGGACCACAAATGGTACGAGACGTGTTTTGTTTGGCTAAAGAAAACTCACCAGTCATAATATTTGTTGATGAAATAAATGCTATTGCTACAAAAAGATTTGACACTCAAGCTGTAGCAGATCAAGAAGTGTAACGTATTCTCCTGGAATTACTCAAATCAAATGGATGGTTTTGATCAGACAACTAATGTTAAAGTCATTATGGCAACAAATAGATGAACTGGTAACTCTTGTTTAATTTCCTTGGATCTGTAAGCATATTTTTATGGATATTAAGATTGTACTTTAGTTTTATTATTTCAGTATATTCTTCCAGAATGGACATATTGAATCCCGTATAGCTTCGTCCTAGTAGACTGGATCGCAAGATTAAACTTCCGCTATCCGATCGTCGACAAAAAAACGTTTGATCTTTTCTACGATTATGCAAAGATAAATTTGAGCGAAGAAGTGGATCTTGAGGATTATGTAGCACAGCCAGATAGAATTTTTGCTGCTGATATTAATGCTATCTATCAAGAGACAGGAAAGTTCTTCCTTCAGCCGCACAAAGTATTTGAATTTTCATGTTCTTCCTTCAGTCGCAGAAAATATTTGGATTTTCACGTTCTTCCTTCAGCCGCACAAAATATTTGGATTTTAATATTCTTCCTTCAGTTGCAGAAAGTATGTATAAAAAAATAATATATATAGTTTAACATTTTTTAATTAAAACTAAAATGTATGCACACATTTAAACGTAAACTTTCATTTTTGACAAATATTGAAAATCTTTTTATTATTTATGATATTTGGATTGTTTTAATGTGTGCGTGTGTGCATACTTCTTTTCTATTACTTAGAACTAATATAAACATGCTAATTGCACCTAGGAATATTTTTTGATATATATTCTTTTATAATTTATGTTACAGGTTGCACCCGTTTTACAAAGTCTTACTAATTCCATTTCTGTATCATACATATTGTAAATATTGTATATATTATGAAATAAGAAGTTTGTTGCTGTTCAAACTATAAGGTTTAAGTGAAAGGTAAAATTCTGTGATTGTTTTACGATGTATATTTCGTTACTTTGTTTTGACATGTAGTATTTAATATGTTTACATAAATGCAATAAAAATAAATTCTTTACAGATACGACAAAATGCCACGCAAGATTGCGGTCCCACCAAAGTGAGCATCCTAGTTGTAGAACGTTTGTGATACATTGAGATAGAAAACTGAGAAGTTTTTGTGGTACGCAACGAGAACATATTGACCAATTCTGGTAAGAAAATGGGTTCAACTTTTCGTCAGCACATGAAAATTATTCGTCGAAGCACATTTTTTTCGTTCACGTCCGTCCTTAGTTCAGTACTTCGTTCGAACAAGTCGTCGAATTTTCGTTGACTCTCACTCGTTGATTCTGAGCGATTCTGTTCGGTGTCTTTCGGTGTAGAATGTAGTTTTTTGCTGCTGATATTAATGCTATCTATCAAGAGACAAGTTCTTCCTTCAGGCGCACAAAGTATTTGGATTTTCATGTTCTTCCTTCAGTCGCAGAAAATATTTGGATTTTTATGTTCATCCATCAGCCGCACAAAGTATTTCGATTTTCATGTTCTTCTTTCAGTCGTAGAAAGTATGTATAAAAAATATATATAGTTTTACATTTTTTAATTAATAAAACTAAAATGTAATTTAAACGTAATCTTGAGTTTTTAAAAAATTGAAATATTTTCTCTTCATTAAAAAGATTTAATTTGAATGCTACATTTACTCAAAACTCTTGCATTATTCATATCTGGGCATTGGATTTTTTTAAGTTAACAATTGAGATAAGCAAAATATTAATTGTTTGTATCTTTTTTTAACACTATTTCAATTCTCGTGCCCTCTGAATGAAACAAACTGTACAATTACAACTCGCGACAGAATCAAAATGATCCGGCACTGATTGATAAAATCTGCAATTTCATTGAATTTTATTTAATGAAATTTCAGATTTGTCCAATCACAGCGCAGTATCATTTTAATCTGGATCGTTTTGATGACAATATCGCAAATGTGACAAAAAATATCCTGACCACAGAGCCTAGTATACAGAACACGAAGAAATGCACGGGCTGCAATGTTACGACGTTTCCAACTGTGATATTAGGACCAAATCATAAAATAATTGCAAAGGAAGGCTTTAGTTCTCTGGAGAAAGCTTTAGGCTTCAGATCGCCGATTTATAAGATACGTTGTTGCGATTCATGCTTGGGAAAATACACATGGTTTAGAGAACCAAGAATTCACATATTCATTGAACTCGATATACGCCCAAACATTCAATGTAAAATTGGATTAAATTGCAGAGTGGAAGAATTACCGACAACACTCAAGTTTCTATGTGATGATGAAAGTTTCGAATACAGGTAGGCACAATGACTTTTTTAATTTCCAGATATTTTATATTTTTTAATTGTATAAAAAATTAATTGTTTTTAGGTTGGCTGGAGTAATAGCCTACATATCGGGGCATTATATTGCATACTGCTTGCGTTCTAATGGAATTTGGCAAATTTACGACGATTTACGAGCAGATATCTCCACATGTAGCTCAAAAACTATTATAAATCCGCATCTTGCAGTGTATTTACGGAAACATTAATGATCGGAGACAATTTCAAGATTCTAACTCTACTGAAGGACTCAGTGCGATTCACTATACAATAGAAGAGTTTGTTTTATATAAAACTAAATATATTAGTATTCAATTAGTGCTATTCCTTTAAAGGTCTAAATAGACCAACTCTACAATATGTCATAGAGCTCGATGATCTATGTGAATTAATGTTCTTTTAAGTCTCCAGTCTTCAGTGATATGAATCTAAATTTTATTTTTGCTGTTCTTTTTTGAATTGTTGCTTTATTTTAATTTGAACAATTGTTTTATATGTTTTATATGAATTTAATCGTTAAAAGTAGTTGTAAATTTTTTTCTCTATAATTTATACAACAGAAGAAAAAACAAGTTCGTCTCTACTTATCTATGTTTCAAGAAAATTCAGAATAGATTGAGTGGAAAATTTGAAAATAATTACACTCTAAACGAGATTTAGGACTTCTCACAATTAGGAACGTCCATCGCATAAAAAAAAATTTTGAATTGAATAATTTATTTATAAAATATGGCCGATAATTTCTGGCAAAAAGTTCACATCCAGTAAGTTAATCTTTTTAATTATTATATCGCAATAAATTTTATACAGAATACAATTTTCACTATATTTTTTAAAATTTTATTTTAGCCAACAGTCGTTAATTGGATAAACAAGATTGATCAGAGAGAGTCAACATGATTTATCAGTATTAATGGAAGAAGAATATTAGAAAATATTTATTTTCTTCTCTAATAGTAAGTTGAAATGATAAATTGCAAAATGTAGTGAGATATTTATTAGACGAAGAACAAACTTGTATTTATATCTTTTCGTAATGTTGAAGTTTTTAGATCTGTATTATATCATCAATTCAATGCTAGTCAAAATATAAATTCAACATAAATAAAAAGAAAAATATTGACAGATTTATACATATTAATTATACTTGGTAAGGAACTATTTCTTTTTTTGTATTTTCATTAAAGATTGAATAATTCGTTTTACTGTTAATGTGTTCGTATGTATATGTTCACATAAATATACTGCATCAATTTACATTACGCTTTTGACACCATGATAATGATTAGATGATGTTTTATAATTGTACAATATAGTTTATGCATAATTATGTATTTATTATTTCTGTTATTAGTGATACAAATGTAAGATGAATAATTGAAGTTGAGGCAACAAGTGATAGCTACTGCAATAGTTTATTTTAAAAGGTTTTATTCTCACAACTTAAAATGTATATATATGGATCCTTATTACTAGCAGTTTTTTGGCATCAACAGTAGAAGAATTTGGAATAATTTGTAATATTAGATAAATAATGACAATGGGAACTGTAGGTAAGGTTTATGAATATATCTTCTATTGTAATTTTTATTGATGATTATTATGCTAATTAAATTTTATTGTTCTGTTTCTCACAGTTAAGAACAAGTTTAATTATGCATACACACAAGAATTTCCATATTGTACAAATCATATTTTAGAGTGTGTATTTTATCTTTTGGAACACTTGCATTGTTTTTTACTCAACCACACCGTCTCTTATTAAAATTAATTCAGAATGTGGGACAAGATGATCAATTACTTTTACATAGCATATAATTAATGATAGTTTAAAAACAGATGTATGTTTATTATATCTTTCTTATCAAATAGCTATTGGTAAGCATGCAGTATTATTTTTACAATCTAGTGTGTATTACAAAGAAATTTTATATTTAACAATATCTATTTTTTTACAGGTTGCCTGCAAAAAATAGCTTGTGTAATATTGCAGAAAGATCTTAAATCGTGGTTCGCAAAATTAAATTCTGATATGAAAGGATTCAAGAAATAGCACGGTATATTAATCTATATGAATTGTGGAAGAGATATGATAAAAAGAATGAGATTCAAGGTTTACTGATTAAAATACCAAATCCAAAAGCAGCTCCACAACGTTGACATCAAGTTCCCTGTTCGCCAAATGTTTGCGATTCATGTTAATACAGTTAATTAAAAATATCTTCCATATATATATCGCTGTCAGAGACGCATAGAAAATTGACAATGAATATTATTCTGTATTTATATATGCAGGAAACACTTTTCTGTCCCTATATAAAACTATGTTTTAAACTGTGTGTGTGTGTGTGTGTGCGTGTGTGTGTGTGTGTGTGTGTGTGTGTGTGTGTGTGTGTGTGCAAATAATAATGCATTACTTAATATTCTTATATTTTATTCTCAATAATTCTCTCTAGATGTAACATGGTCAAAAGTTACGAAACATTACATCTTAACTAATTATAGTTGAATTTATTTAAATTTTCTTGAATATATCTGATATATGTGTAATGCATTATCAATTTGCATTTTAATTATACATATCTAATTTCATTATCTGCAATATTGAATGTTAGTATTTTAAATGTATGTTTAATTATTTTTTTTCCATTATACAAATATTAATTGGAAATATATCAAAAGCCAGCTAATTATAAGTGTACTAAGTTTGCTATAAAAATTTGATGTTAAAAGAATGCTAGAATAACATCTGAATTTATTTATTACAACGTACAAAATTGCAATAAGCTTTATTATAATAAATTGTCGAATTTTACCTAATTCTTTGTTGTATAAATGTGATGATTGATAAATATATATAAATATATATATATATATATATAAAAATTTACTTTATTAATTCGTTATATCATAATTGTATTATCAAAACTTAGTCCAGCTTGAGAAAAGCTTTGGCATTGATTAAAAAGTTATTTTCTTATTTTTTTATTACAATGAGAAAATGAAAATAATTTACTTTTCAGTGTTTCTAGGCATTTTTTTGACAATATTTGTTTAGTAGTATTGCTACTGAAATAACACAATGTATGTAAAAAGCTTATAAATAAATTTTATTAACACAATATTAATTCGCGATTCCATCGAATCCTTTGAGTATCATTTCCAAAATTTCTTTACATTATAATGATTAGCTTTAGTGACTACCATGATTCTTTTTTGTACAAGATAAAGATACAATATGTCTCAATTGTGATATTTGTCATAAAATTTTGTGAGTACTCTGCGTTGATACCACTGCTT
>NW_028141253.1:0-127565 GCF_030444845.1 Prenolepis imparis
AAGCAGTGGTATCAACGCAGAGTACTCCCTAGGCGCCTAATTAGAAAGAATTAATTTTAGGCTTACGCACTCAAACTAAAATTTTACACAAAATGTCTGTAAAAACCAAAAAAATATGATTCTATTACCTAGAGACAAAAATATAATTCTCCAAGGTGAATGGTTAACAGATATGCATATAGAACATTTTAATCATCTTTTACAAATTTATTCAGATTATAAACCTGTCGAAACATGGCGAATCCAATGCCTTGATACAATTCTGTACCAGAAAATAAAAAACATATACAAATATTACATAGTTCATCAAATTTATCAGATGGACATTGGGTGTGTAGTTATTACGACACAAAGAACATATTTATTTATGATTGATTAAATAATAAAAAGTTGCACATACATCATGAACAATTCTTAAGAAGATTATTTCCAACACATAACTTCGAGAAAAAATCTGTTGTTTCCTACTGTGCAATTTCAACCAAACGGTAACGATTGTGGCGTTTTTGCAATAGCTTTTGCAATTTCATTGTTATTTAATATTAAACTTGAGAAAATAAAATATTTTAATGCGTTCGCATTTAGTGAAGATTTTTTAATCGAATGTTATTGAACATTTTCCACAAGATCTACAATGTGGTGCTCTTCAAAAGGTGCTTCCACTAGCAGTAATAAAAGCAAGAGAGGCGGGAGCAATTCGTATACGTACTATACGTCAATGTGAGACAAAACAACACAATTGAATCGTTTAAAAAAAAAGCGTATTTACCAATCTAAGAAAGAAATTAGTAATAATTAATTACAACTAATAACGGAAAGCACTCCAAAAGATTTCATGAAAACAAACAATGATATTTATGAAAAAACTAATTTAGAGAATAATTGTACAGAACAGCATGATAAAAAAGAAATAAGTAATAATCAATTACAACTAATAACGGAAAGCACTCCAAAAGATTTCATAAAAACAAACAATGATATTTATGAAGAAACTAATTTAGAGAATAATTGTACAGAACAGCATGATTTGTACAAACAGAGATTAGAAGATAGACGCGCGAAACAGCGCAATTGTTATAGACAAAACTTAAAAAATAATCGCGCTAAACAGCGAGATCGATATAGACAGAATTTAGAAGATAATCGCAGTAAAAAGCGCGATCGATATAAACACAATTTAAAAGATAATCGCGTTAAAAAGCTCGTTCGATATAGACGAAATTTAGAAAATAATCGCGCTAAACAGCTCGATCGATATAGACGAAATTTAGAAAATAATCGCGCTAAACAGCTCGATCGATATAGACAAAATTTAGAAAATAATCGCGCTAAAAAGCTCGTTCGATATAGACGAAATTTAGAAGATAATCGCGTTAAAAAGCGCAATCGATATCAACGGAACTTAGAAAATGAACACATTAAAGATCGATATAAACAAGATTTAGAGAATAGACGCGTACAAAAGCGTATGCGTTATTCGATAAATTTTGAACATGAACGAGCTAGACAAAAAAGATTGGATTCTAATCATAAATGGCTTTATAATAAGCGATATTATCAGAGAAAAAGGCAAAATAAAATGAAGACAAAATCTACACTTAAAATAAAAAATTGCAATATTGTAAAAATTGCTAAAAAAAAATAACTAAAAAGTATCAACAATTCTGGTCGAAAAATACTATAAAACTTCGTAATTCTTCAGAAATATTTATAAAAAATATTATTTAAAAAATCAATATTAAAGGTCATATTGAGAAACGATTAAAAGCAGAAAAAATTGTACGTTGGTGCATGTATATTAGAAAGAATTATATTCGCAATATATACAAAATGTTAAGTTTAATTTAAAAAAAATTCAGAAACATACTTGACTCTTGTCGCAGATTGTTCTACAATTGAAGACAAATTAACTGCGTCATGTGGCGATTCTAGACATACAGCCTCATCTGAAAATTATTTCATTGATTCTACGTATCATAATGTTGCTCCATTGAAACCTTTGAATACGAAAGAAGAAGTTCTGGATGTATTACCGTTAATAAAAAATGTAACTTCATCGAAATCTTTGATAATAAATACGAAAGGACAAATTGTGAATATATTACCATTAATAGAAGAATCACGAAAAAAAAATCGTGGTCACGCAATAGTTCATGTAAAATTGATCCGTCCCAAGTAACACAGTCTGGCTATATTCACTGCGACAGCAAAAATGTAGCTGGTATAACGCCCTGCCAGCCTTAATTACATCTATTTGGCAGCAAATGCTATTTTGCTGGATTTTTAACTGCAAAAGCGCTGTGATAGTTAATAAAAAAGTCAAAATACAGCCACAGCTATTTTAGCTGTATTAATAGCTGTAAAGTCGCTGTGACAGCGATCAGAAAACCCAAAATGTAGCCACAGCTATTTTAGCTGTATTAATAGCTGTAAAGTCGCTGTGACAGCGATCAGAAAAGCCAAAATGTAGCCAAAGCTATTTTAGCTGTATTAACAGCTGTAAAGTCGCTGTGACAGCGATCAGAAAAGCCAAAATGTAGCCACAGCTATTTTAGCTGTATAAAAAGCTGTAAAGTCGTTGTGACAGCAATAAAAAAACCAAAACTAGCCACAGCAATTTTAGCTGCATTAATTGCTATGAATTTGTTGTGATAGCAATAATAAAAAGCAAAAATTTAGCCACAGCTATTTTAGCTGTATTAATGATTGTAAAGACATCATGACAACTATTAAGAAAGGCAAGGAGTAACATGACTATCAGTTTTATGTTAAATTTAGCATATATCAGCGATGGTCAGCGGACCTAATGCGTTCATTTATGCGGCTCTAAAATTATTACTTAAGGATTTGTATGTAGTTCTGTAATCACTGTACTTATGAATTTGCGTCCGCTCTAGTATACTTATATGTAAGTTATAAATTGTAATAATTTGCAATGATTAATTAATCTTTTTTTTATCTAAGTTTACCTAAGTTTTTGAAGCAAAGGTTTCGGGTCGTCAGAAGTTCAATCCCAGTTAAAGTAAAAAAAATTTTTAAATATTCTTTTCAATCTTTCTACATAATTTTAAAATTAAAATTTAACTTTTATTGAATATTAATTTACCATATGAAAAACATTATCCATTTATTAATTATAATCGTTATTTTTATATCTTTACTCCGACTGCCGTAATGTGGCTATGACAACGTCTTTACAGCAAAATAGCTGTGCAACCATATGGCTGTGACATCATTTTCAAAGCCTAAAAATGTTGTCATTTTTGCTGCTACAACTTTGTCAAAACGTCACAATGACGTTGTGGCAGTAGCTGTGGTAGACAAAAATGCTGCAGTTTAAGCTACGACAACGTTATCGCAGACGTTTTAAAGTTTCATGTGCTACTTGGGCATCTTTAATTGATTGTTATCAAAAGTTCCTGCAAACTATAGATAGATGTACTTTAAAGAATGTATCAAAATTGATACAAAACATTCATGAATGTACTATGAAAACCTCAAATGAGAAATTGGGTCATACGCGTAGTTGACATATTGATTTAACACTTTGTAAAGGAATGTTTCTTCCAGTTATATTATTATCGCCTCATTTTCCAAAAGTAAGATATATTAGGCGGTTAATTTATCAACTGACAGTTTTTTATCGAAAGATGGAAAATCTGGATAAAGCATTAGCTGACACTGATTTGAACCAGTGATGCAAGATTTCACGCGCGACAGCCACTTCGCGACAACCATCTTGCAGTGGAGGGGGTAGGTCGGCAGCGCAGAGCGCACCGAAAAGATGAGAACCTTTGTCCTTCGAACATATGTAGAAGAGGACAGGTATATATCTTTTGTCCTTTATTTTCTTTTGATAGAATAGAGCTACGAATTTCGAGCGAATCCGGAATACTGGCGATAGCGAGTAGGCGATGCGACCCAATATGCAAAAAGAAAATATAAAATATAAAAAATATATTTAATATTATAAAATAATATTAATAAAATTAATATATTTTAAACATAAATTAAGTAACTTATATTTAAAATTTTAATTAAAAATAATTATTAATTAATAATAATTATAATTAATAATTATAAGTATATTTTATATATAAAAATCCACTCTTGACCAATATATACGCCTTTCTATTAAAAAAGATTTTTTATCTTTAAAGAAATAATTGTAATAATATAATATTTTAATTTATAAATATTGTTTAAGATTTTATTCTTTTTATTCCCTATTTATTTTGTACTAATGTACGACGTACATATTGTTGCTCAACGGAAACCGCGAGAAGGTGGTGGTTTCTTCCGTCAAAAAATTTAAAATATTGTATATTGGGAAATGTATTTCAATCATTATATTCGGCTTCCCGACGAGCCGTGTTTATCTTTTTTGCGCGTGTCGATCGTTTTACCGCGCGTCTCGTCTTGTCAAGCAACTCTCCAATCAGCTGTTTGACACAATAACAATCTAGCGACAGGTTTTTGACATTTATGTCTTCGAAATTCGTCGAGTCAGCTATAGACCGTTTTACTATAAACATCTCTCGTTTTCGAGCAATTAGCTCTTGATCAGTATATATATTTCGCTTTAACAAATAGTATAAAGTAACGAAAAATGTGTGTTGAATTGACGAAGCCCCGAAAAGCTCGTAAGCGAAGTTTTGCAGAAGCTTGGCTTACAGACGACCGATACAAATCTTGGGTACGTAAAGTATCATCTGATAGTAGTCTTTATTTTTTTTATTGCAGTATATGCAATAAAACTTTTTCGTGCAATTCAACATACATATTAAGACATGCTGACTCATTTTTATCACAATTAATAGTTTTTCAACCATTTGTAAGCTTATTTTATAATAGAGAAACATCATTCAATAACGTTTCTTTCGTCATTAAAATTAGCGGTTTTGATGAAGATGCTTTAAAAAAAGAATGGATTGCATTAGCATCAGATTTTCCAATGGAAGAAAAACAAAGCCTCACTAAATTAAATTTTGATAATGCTTGGAAAGAAATTTTACAACGTCGAGACACCAATAATAATGCTAAATATCCTAATTTAAAAAATGTTATAAATACTATTAGATCGCTTCCAAATTCTAATGCCGATCCGGAGAGAATGTTTTCTCTTTTAAATAATGTAAAAACAAAAAAACGTAATAAATTTTCGGCTTCTGTTAATGCTATTTGTGTATTTAAATCTGCATTAAAGACGAGGGGAGAAACAGCTATAAACATGCAAGTTAATGAAAAACATTTGTTTCTTATGTCGGCGGACAAATTATATGCTACTGCTGTAAAAAAAATAAAAATATTTTAAAGCTACATGCTGCAGACGCTGCTGTTGCCGACATACCTGGTCCCTCGTCTTATTAATAATACATTTTATTTAAAAGACGTCATGCTTATAAGCATGTAAGAAAATTGTGTATATAAATATATAATAAATATATATATAAATAAATATATATATACGTATACAATTATATGCATATATGTATATAATATATAATATATATATATATATGCATACAATGTAAACATATATGTATCTCGTATATATACACACACACACATACACATAATATATTTATATGACGAAGTATATTGGGATGCAATTCACTTTTTATTAATTAATTATATATAATTGACTTTTTATTTGTTTTTTATTTATTTTATTTATTTTTTTATTAATTTTTTTTTATTTTAATTACTTATTTTTTTATTTTTATTATTTTATAATTTTAATATTTTTTTAATAATGACATTTCCCAATATACAATATTTTAAATTTTTTGACGAAAGAAACCACCACCTTCTCGCGGTTTCCGTTGAGCAACAATATGTACGTCGTACATTAGTACAAAATAAATAGGGAATAAAAAGAATAAAATCTTAAACAATATTTATAAATTAAAATATTATTTTATTACAATTATTTCTTTAAAGATAAAAAATCTTTTTTAATAGAAAGGCGTATATATTGGCCAAGAGTGGATTTTTATATATAAAATATACTTATAATTATTAATTATAATTATTATTAATTAATAATTATTTTTAATTAAAATTTTAAATATAAGTTACTTAATTTATGTTTAAAATATATTAATTTTATTAATATTATTTTATAATATTAAATATATTTTTTATATTTTATATTTTCTTTTTGCATATTGGGTCGCATCGCCTACTCGCTATCGCCAGTATTCCGGATTCGCTCGAAATTCGTAACTCTATTCTATCAAAAGAAAATAAAAGACAAAAGATATATACCTGTCCTCTTCTATGTTCGAAGGACAAGGGTTCTCATCTTTTCGGTGCGCTCTGCGCTGCCGACCTACCCCCTCCACTGCAAGATGGCTGTCGCGAAGTGGCTGTCGCGCGTGAAATCTTGCATCACTGGTCGCGCGTGAAATCTTGCATCACTGGTGGAGGAAGGAGGAAGGAAGGATGACAGGGAGAGCGAGAGGAAGGAGGAAGATGGAGAAGGGTGGTCGGACGAGAGACGAGGGAGGATAGGAGAGGAATCGGGATAGAGGTGTTCAGGAGGATGATGAAAGGAGGAAAAGGGAGGATGTAAGGAGTATGTAGGAAAGGAAAAAGAGGCGGAAGACGGTTAATGTGTATTGGTTACTGTAATTGGGTACTGTAATGGATAAGTTGTATATGTATGATATGGTAAAGAGAAGGGGAGATTGTAAGAGGTTTGGGTACGCTCCTCGGAAAAAGCGCCTTGTAATCCCCAATTGGGGCAGCAATAAAATTATCTAATCTATAAGTATTAATATAAGTATTAAGTATTTTAAATTATAAAATATTGCCAACAGTCATACATGTAAAAACTTGTTTATTAGTTTTGTAAAAATTGTTACTCAAATTGGCATAATAAACAACTTAAACAGCTTCAACAACAGCACCAATTCTCGTCCGATCATATATATATATATATATATATATATATATACATATATACAACTTTTTAATTTTACAAATAGTACATTATGTACATATATAAATATATATTGTATATAATTATAATATAATTAAACACTTTTTTTCAAGATAAATGTACTTAATAATAATTTTTTAATTTACTTAATAATAAAGTTTTGTAAAGATGATAATTTGTCTATAAAAAAAAAACTAAAAAAATTAAGCAAATAATTTGGTTGCGCTAAATTAAATGAATTTTTGAATTTTGTTTTCTCTATGATAAATATGGTTAGTATAAGTAAAATATTTTATACCGGCAACCAAAATGTGTGTACTAAATATTTTGGTTGCAGTCAAAAAAATAATTTTTTTAGTGGCAAGAGCTATAATGACGAATATTCTTATTTATTGATAATTATCGATGTCCTTAGTAAATTCGTTTGGGTAGAACCATTACGCGACAAAACAGCTACCTGTGTGACAAAAGCCTTTCAACGTGTACTTTTGAGAAACAAAAAACGTCAACCTGTTTATCTGCAGACGGATAAAGGTAAGGAATTTATAGCCCAGCCTGTACAGAAATTTTTAAAAGAAAAAGGCATTCGTTTTCGCGTAGCCCGTAATCCCGATGTTAAAGCAGCCGTAGTGGAGCGATTTAATAGAACGCTCAAGGAACGGATGTGGCGTTATTTTACACATAAAAATACGCTACATCGATGTTTTACAGGATATCGTTCGCGCTTACAACCATACTCGTCATACCTCTATTAAAATGCAACCCGCGGCCGTTACGCGGGAAAATGCTCGTATCGCATGTGAAAATATAAATCATCGATGGAAGGACAACAAAGAGAAGAAGAAAAAGAATTGCGACGCTAAGCAGAAGGCTAAATATAACGTGGGCGAACTCGTGCGTGTCAGTAGGGCAAAAGTAGTGTTTGAGAAAGGATACGAGGCAAAGTGGAGCGAAGAAATATTTCGAATTCACCACGTTCTCGAATGGAGGAAACCCCTGGTATACGAACTAAGCGATTTAACAGGCGAGGATATAGACGGAATTTTTTACGAACAAGAATTAACTCCGGTCAATAAAGATTTACAAGAGGAAGAATTTATCGTCGATCGGGTAATAAAGAGCAGAGGACGCGGTAACAATAAACAAATATTAGTTAGTTGGCAGGGTTATCCCTCTAAATTCGACCCTCTTGGATTCCCGTATCGAGTTTAAGATCTTTGAGTCAAAATGAGGGGAGAAGAATTTTACATGATTCTTCCGAGCAATAGTAGCATGCGTTACTTTCCGGAAAATACAACCACGTGTTTCACTACTGAATTACCCCAGCGTATAGAATTACACGGACGTTGGGAAGTGGCGCTCACTGAGATTCAGTTTCCGTGTAGTTTTTTTACATATACAGGATAATGAAGGATTAATCAGATTCATCGATATTAACGAACGCGATAAGACGGGTAAGGCTATGAAATCTCAGGTACCCGCGGGTATTTACTCAAGTATGCGCGATATTATAGCGTGTGTGAATCACGCTGCTAAATCTGTCGATTCGCATATCGTTTGGCATTTCGTCATCTTCATGGGAGATAAAGTTTTCATGAAACTTGACTGCGAAGAAAAAAATTGTACTATGACGCATTATGTAAATTTTTCCGACAACTTCGCCGCATACTCGGCTTTGATATGCACATCAAGATACCTTGTTCAACTCGATAGTGAGCCCGCTGTACCACGTGGTTTTATAATGAAATCGGTATCAAAATGCACAATAACAACGAACAGCTCGTTAAAATCGAAAGTATTTCCGCTATATCTGACGTTTTACCATCATGGATTTATGATGAAGAGTTGCATTCTCTGCTATTTTACGAGCTCACGCACTCGCGTATGTTAGTAGGTGACGAACCAGGTAGTTTGTCACGAGGTATTCCCGACAAGCTCTTTGTCTATTGCGACATTTGCGAACCTTATATTACCGGCAATGTACAATCTCCCCTTCTTCGAATAGTCGCGCTCGACTCGCGAAATGATTACGCGTTCGTATCAACTCAAATAAGACATTTCTCACCCGCTCAATACATCACGCTGCGTCAAACGTGTTTCCGTACGATCGAAATAGATATAAGAGATCAGCTGGGTCAAAGTATACCATTCGAATTCGGGACTCTGACGGTGACATTGCACTTTAGACGTATCGATTAGATATCGTAAGAATACTCGGCGTATATGACGGAGAAAACGCAAAGGGTAAAGAAAAGAAAAGAAAATTTGTTCGTTCTTTCTCTGTTGATGGATTATTATTCGACGTATTACGACGAATTACAGAACGGAGGAGCTCGCGGTGGTGGAATTCCACGAGTTTTCGCCGGATCGCCCTATCAACGAGGGCACGGTATCGGGAGTTTTCTCGGAGGCTTATTCAGACGCGTGCTGCCTTATCTAGGTGTTGCTGTGCGGGCTGTGGGTAAAGAAGCTTTACGCGCGGGCGTTAATATAATCGATGATGTAGAAAACAATACACCGTTCAAGATAGCGGCCAAACATCGTTTTAAAGAATCGCATAACAATCTCAAAAGACAGGCTAAAGAAAAAATAACTAGCCTCATGAAAGGTTCGGGATATAAATCGGATGCGAAAATATACGTAGCTCATTTCCCCTTTGCTTGACACGCGCATCGTTAAACGTCGTCTCTCGAATAAGAAAAGTTTATCGAAAATCTAGGCAAAAAAGAAAACGAAATCTTCGAAGAATAAGAGGAAGAAAACCCGTACGAGGGTAAAAAGACTCAACTGCGAAACGACGTAAAATTGGCAAAAAACGTACAGTATATGATATATTTTCTTAAACAACGCTATTTTAATTCACGCACATTTAACCACGACGAAGACAACAACGACGAAACAATTGTTAGTGAAGTATGTCTTTTCTTCACACGCATTCAAACGAGTGTTTAAAGAGCGAACTTGATCTCTTTTCTTTACCGCCTACGCAGACTAGTATCGAGAGCTCGCAATGGATTCATTACAAACCCGTGACCTCTCTCTCAGACGATTCACCAATTGAATTCGTCGTCCCTGGTCACGGAGAAGAATATCTAGATCTCACACATACCCTGCTGTATCTTCGCGTGCGCGTGAAATCGGGCGACGATTCAACGGCTCGAGCTCCAGGAACAACCGGCGCAGCCGCAGAGACCGTCGTAGGACTCGTAAATCATTTACTTCATTCTATCTTCAATCAGATCGACGTGTATTTCAATCAAAAGCTCGTGTCGCCTCCAAACAACGCTTACGCGTACCGCGCGAGGCATTGTTAAATTATTCCTCTTCCGCAAAAACTTCCCATCTAACCTCGTGTCTATGGGACGCGGACACACCGGGTCGCATGGACGAATCGTTGGAATCGAAAGGCAATATCGCTCTCGTGAGACGCGCCCATTACATTCGCAATGGGCGAGCGATAGATCTTATAGGACATCTGCATTGCGACGTTTTCAATCAAGACAAATTCTTAATTAACGGCGTGGAAGTAAGATTAAGACTCGTCCGCTCGAAAGATTCATTTTGTCTCATGGAAAGCAACAGCATGTCGAAAATACATATTCTCGATGCCAGTTTGCTAGTGAGAAGAGCGAAACTAAGTGCCGGAGTGTTACTCGCACATGCTAGAATGGTAAGTAAAGTTACGGCTAAATATCCGCTTACGAGAGTCGAGATTAAAACATTTACGATTCACAGTGGTGTTGTGGGGGAATCATTAGATAACGTAATACTCGGGCAACTGCCGAAACGAATAATAGTCGGTTTCGTTAATAACAAAGCATTTAATGGAGATAGAAAATTAAATCCGTTTAATTTTAAAAATTGCAGCATTTTCTTCTCTCTGTACGTCGACGGTACACAAATTCCTAGTAGACCGTTACAGCCGATTTTCTCGCCGGAAGAACCGCTTTACGTCGATGCTTATCAAACCCTCTTTTCGGGAACGGGCATCTATTTCTTAAACGAGGGAAATTCTATAAGTAGAGATGATTATTCCAAGGCATACACTCTTTTTGCTTTTGATCGGTCGGTTACGATCTTAATCAGTTTCTTACTCTTTTTACCGAAAATTGCGAACACAACGACCGATTAGTCGTACATTTATTTCGCAAAATTTTTCTTCGTTGAAGTAAGAAGCATGTTAACGTAGTTGCTAACTGATATCATATGTAATTCAGTAATTTCAATAAAATACTTTTATGTATCGTTTTAAACTTTATGTATTTGTAATATCAATTTATATGAAGAATTAGTAATAATAAATGTGTGTGAAACTTTTTACTTGTACTTTTTGTTATTTTTCTCACATTCTCTAACCTCATAGCAAAACAGAAACTCGATCTTTTAAAAAACTTTAGGGTAATTTACGACCTCGATAACATCAGCTGTCTCAATATTGCGTCTCAGACTCCCATGCCTGATCATATCTGTTTTATTATCCAACAAATGTCCATGCTGCACTTCCTAACTATATTGTTTAATAGAATGCTAATGCACGTGTTTTTTTATTAGAACTCTTTTTGTTACCTGAGGTGCCGATAGTACCCGTCAATGTGACGTTGAGTAATCGGTTAGCCATCATTACGGACGCTGGCCGATTGTATTTTTTGTATATCTTTTTGTTTCCTTTGTTATCGACGATATTTGGCAATTCGACGCTGAGTAAGCGCTCGGCCGAAATAAATGCTTGTGTTAATTTTTTTTAGCGCTATGGACGTCGGTGCCCATTCGCTCTACCGCAAGAGGTAGACGGGGATGTCATACTCCCTACAATGATTTCGGTATACCACGGCGACTTCAGCATTTTATCGTTATTTTGTCGGATAATTTTGTCACCCCTCTGTCATTAGTCGTCTACTTAAATATAATATTGCGTAATCTCTTCCTTTTCAATTATTTCTTACCGTATTTATTATCGAAGATTTCCTTCGACGCACCGGGACCTATGCAAATACGTTTTATTACCCTTTTTTTGTCTCACCGGCGGGACCAATCGGCATTCCCCCCACCATTCCCCTCTCTAGAGTCAACGGCCGAGTGGTGAGGGTTAGTTTGACGGGCCATCTGACAGCGTCAGTAACCGAGTGGTGGGGGGCCGATGCCAGTGGTCGAGTGGTGGGGGTTTGTTATGACGGGCCATACACATGCCCACTTACTACTGACAAACAATTATATAAATAGTATCGAGAGTGGAAAGCATTGAGGAACGCTATTATCTTGGAGCCACTTTGTCAGAAAGCATTCGAATTCAATTAAAAAAATAGGAAACAAGTGATAGACACATATATAGTTTTGTGAAGCAATTAATAAACCGTTACGATATTCTACTAGATTTCTCCAAACAGAAGTGAGATTTTGCAAAATCCTGTTCAAAGAGATGATGAGGCCAGTCAATATGATGCTGAAAAATTTATTTAAAACTTTGGGCAGCGATTAGAGAAAGAAAATATGTAATTATATTATAATCAAAGCAGACGTCGCATGAAATTCTTTTGTTCTCTTGTTCAAACCTTGCTAGCATACACAAGTAAAAAAATCACAATGCAACAAATTGACGTTAACGATTTGAAAAAGAAAATTATAAAATGTTATATTTTGCACAAATGTTAATAGTAACAACTATTTCCTTATCAGTCTGATAAACATGAAATTAATTAAAATGAAAATCAAAGTGTGTCAGAATATTGCGAGAGCAGATTACTCGTTGCTACAAGAAAATGTCTCAATGAAAGAATCGAATGGTTTCGCATTTTGGTATAATAATATATTTAAGACACTTATGAAACCTAATCAAGAAAAGAAGAATATAGCTGGCAAAGTGTTTTTACTTATTATCGATTGCACACAACGCATCTTCTCAGAAGGGATTACTCACAGTTTTAATGTATTTCTTTCGATAAACTCCAATATTCTCAGAACTACTATATCTAGAAATTATCGAGAAAATGGATTATTTGACATATTATATGAAGAAAACATTGTATATACATATGCCCTAAACTGCTTCGTTTTCAAAATACAAAATTTCAAAGTTGTGAAAAAAATGGTTGTGAAAAATATAGTGGTGGAGTAAGGCTGAATAGGTACATCAAACTTCGAATCTTCAAAACATCAAACAGAATAAGCAGGTGGCTTATTAATACACACGATTATCAGTGTGTATTGCCGTTTATGTGTTCCTTCAAATTTTTTACAGGCAACTGTCTCGTTCATTACAACCTAGTCCCGCTGCTCTGATTTACAGTAATAATCGTAATATAGATCTATTTTTGATCCATTTTCTCGTTTATATGTATGTAATGCAAAATAAAATAGAATAAAATAATATAGATATACAATCTTAATTATAACAGTTGCCCACAGCGCAAAAATCAGTTGACATAATGAAATACAGGCAATATTATTCTTTTAAACTTCCGAGAAAAGTTTGATTCATTCGATTGATCGATTGAGTGAATAATATATGTATATGTGTATTTGTATATGGGGCATTCCGTACCAAATCAACAACTTTTTTCTCCGACCATTTTTTATTTGCTTCATTTTTTTCATATTTGTGTATCTATTGAAAGTAGCTTCTATGAATTTTTTAAGATTTTTATCTCTATCGATTTTCGAGTTATATATATTTTTTTTAAATTGATTTAAAATTTTAAATATCTATAACTTGAAGAGAAATAAAAATATTGTTTATAAAAAAATGGTAATTTTTTGTTTTTGAATGTATTTTTCAAAAAAATATTGAAAAAATTATAAAAAAATTTTATAATATTTAATAGTGTTTTAGTCAATTTTAACCGAAAAATTTTTTTTCTTCAATGAGATCTTTTCGAATTTTTTCAAGAAATATATATTAATTGGATATAAATTGGCTACGAGAGCCATACGCGGATGTTACAGTGTTATAGCGAAAATTAATTTTTTTCGCTAAAACTTGTATAATGTGCACGGGGCACGAATTTTGCTTCATAATTTTAATTCCTATATTCCTTTCTGACCCCCCTAAAAAGATATTTTTGAGAAAAATATCGGGCCAAAGTCGCATTAAAAAAAAAAATGTATAAATTTTAGACTTAAAAACAAAAATTTTGAGCTATTGACGAAGAGAGGATTCAGATATTTTCTCTATAATATAATATAATAATGAGTATTATATTATACATCAGATTGTATCACACATTAAGCTGAAGATGGTCCAAAAAAAGGACCGAAACGTTCTAAAGAAATAAAGAATAAGTATACAAAATTTTGCGTTCTTATTTCCGACGCACCGGCTCTTATTAGCCTATTCCTTTAATCCTTTATTCGAATATAACTGAGCCTTATCTCTATCAAAATATTCTTTTTTTCCTCAATAAAACCTCTTAAATTCTTTTCAAAAAAATTTATAACATTTTAGACTTAAAAACAAAATTTTGTAGCTATTGACGCAGAGGGGATTCAGATATTTTCGATATTTTTAGACTATTTTTCGATTTTTTTTTTCAATTTTTTTTTTAAATCGCACTTTTTGGTATTTTGCACTATTCCGATCTATAAAATAAGTATTTCCTTTTTTATGGACCACACACTAATTATGTGAAAAAAGTGGCCGTCGTTAAAATCGACCAAAAATATGAAAAAATGTACTTTGTGTGATGCGAATTAAAAGTTCAAATGGGCATGATCTTCAAAATATGCTAGTTTTTAAGCTGCGAACTCACAATTTTCTATTTTTTATCTAAAAATGAGCAAAAATATTACATTTATGAGCTCGTAGCTTCAAAACTAGCATATTTGAAGGTTGTGTCTATTTGAATTTCTGATCAGCATCACACAAAGTACACTTTTCCATACTTTTGATCGATTTTAACGGCGGCCACTTTTTAAATATAATTAGTGCGTGGTTCTTTTCTTCTTTTAATTTATCAATATTTGTTTAGAAAAATATATTCAAAGAAAAAGATAACCACCTTTTTAATAATAATATTTTTTTTTAAGTTATAGATATTTGAAATTTTTAAAATCAATTTTTTAAAAATGTATAATTTAAAAATCAAGAGATAAAAATTTTAAAAAATTCATGGAAGCTACTTTCAATAGTTACAAAAACATGAAAAAAATGAAGCATATAAAAAATGGACGGGGAAAAAAGTCATTGATTTGAAATGGCCTGCTATATACACATTTAAAACTCATTTCAATATTTCTAATACTAAATTATTATATTCCTAATTAATATATTCCTAATATTATATTATAATTAAATATTACTCAATATTTCGCGAACGACTGCGGCATCGCTCGGATAATGTTTCCGCAGCATTTCGTTTGGCACACAATGAGTACCTTCGAATTTACAGAAATATTTTCCAATTTCTACATTATTGATCCATTCTGAGGTGCATATCGATATAACGCCTAAAATAGAAAAAAATAAAATAAAAATAAAAAATGTATCATTCTATGTAATACAAATAAATATATCACAGAATAAAATACAAATATAACTTAAAATAAAGCATAATAATACGTACTTTGTGGCACATAACACAGGTCATTATCAAGTAACAAAACGTAGTATGGTTGCGATTGCCAATTATCGATGTTATACCGGTAATTTTGGCTTCTAAAGTAATACTGATTACAGTATCGCGAAGGATCCTGAAAACGTTCAATTCGGCATTCGTTGTGCCATCCTATTATGACACCAGCAATGTCTTTAATTATATTATGCTTATATATATGTCTATGTCTAACAGTCAATCCAATTGCATATTTTACATCAGGCGATCTTTGTTCGTAAACTTCTTGATCTGATGGAGTACATATTGACTGAAAAATTAACACATAATTAATGTTTTTATTATATTATTTAAATATTTTGATGTAATAATTTGATTCGAAATAATTAGTAAGATTATATGTTTAATTATATACTAATTTGTTACTTAAAATAATAAAATGTCTTTAATGTGTAATATTTACATTGAGTGAATGCAATTTTCTTACCATTTCATAGTTTCTCAGCGGTGAAGATATTGCTTGATGAAAGGGTTTGTCCATTGGCCACAAACAATAGTAACCCAAAATTTCCATTAAAACTTCCGTTATCTTAAAAAGAAGAAAATAGTTATTAAATTTTGAATTAATCACGAAATCATCTGTAATCACAAAATTTCATTTACAAATGTGTGAAAAAAATTAAAAATAGATTTAGATAGAGTTGCCAAATTTTATAATCGATAGCTACTGTTACAGTTCTTATTTATAAGTTATTAAATAAACTCAAGTCACATAACAAGATCTTTACTAACTAAAACTAAAGTTATAAACAGTTCCTGTTATACATTCCTGTATTTAGATATGTTTTTTACATGTTTTTGTATGAAAAATTTGATGGAATTAACCACTTATGAACAAGACAATAATTTCTGTCGAAAATAAGATTAAATCAAAATGGTATATAAATAATTACTTACAAATTTTGAAGTTATCTTTTTTGGATAAGGCACCTGTAAACATTCTGTTATGGCATAAATCTTCACTTCATCTTCATGTATCCAAATGCGAAAACATTTAGTACTTTCTGCACAATTCCTATATAAACAATAAAGAAACATGCTCATTTACACATGTACGAGTACAATGTAGATGCTCTAAACAAATATCCATTTAATGATAATTTTTTTAATTTATATGGAATCTTTTTTGTAAAAAGAAACTATTGCTTTATCTCTTAGAAGTGCCTCTAATAAAGAGGCACATCTAAGAGATAGATGCGTGCCTCTAAAGTTAGAGGCGCAAATAAATGTACCCAAGGGCACATTTATCGAGAGTAGCATAAATATGCTATAAATGTGGTACAAAATAGGTTTTTTACGCGATTGCCTCTAGATGCGCCGCTAAAAGTGAACTCATAATACGCCTTTGTCTTTAATTGTTTATAGCTCGAAGATTAATACATCGACATTTTCGCTAAAAAAAGATGATTGGATTAAAAAGATATATAATTTCAAACAAATTATATGTATATACATGAGTTTCGTAAAGTAAATAAATGTTATGAGTAAGTGTTATATAAAGTTAATGAATATGTTATAAATATGAACTACAAAATATGTATTTATTTAAATTATATGTGCACATTTGAATGTTTCGAAAACAATATATATTCCAAAAAATATTTTAGACGGAAATTCTTTGACTTTAGAGAAACATCTAGTACCATCACCATCTTGCAATAAGTGAAAATTCTTCAGAAAGTATAAAATTCGCTTGATTTTATTTTAATATTACTATATGTAATGTATTTTCTTAAACTAATAAAATAAGTATATAAAATATAATATCTTTATTTTGAACAAGTATGTTAGTGGTATCTGATGTAGCAGGATGTCCGTGGAATAAGTCACCAGTATATGTATTATGTTATTATTTTCGTGTCGGGTCATTGTCGTGTTTTCGTGTATGCTTATCTGTCCGTTGCATCGATCTTTATTGTATACTTTTGACGAAACGTGCCATGCCGTGATTGGCTTCATTTAAAAGAATAAGCGTTTTAACTGTGTTTATAAACGGCTCGGTCGAACGCGTCTCTTTCTCTGAGAATTTAGAAGAGTAATGATAATAAAGAGTTTCTACGAGTTAAAGGTAATAAAGAGTTAAGAGAGTTACTTTCCCGTATATCTCTCTCCTATCGACATCCTATCGACTACAAGTATTAAAAAAATTAATTGTTGATTATAATTTTTGTAACAGATCAAGTTAATCTAAAATTTTACAAATGAGATCATATAATTCACTTGTCGACTTCAGTCAATCATTTTGCACATAGATGTATATAGACGTAAATGTATATAGACATATAGATGTATATAGAAGTAGAAATACCAAAGAATTAATCTACGAAATATAAGCTCACACTTATAAAATTGCTGTTCTAGAGAAAAGTCATACTACCATAATTGAAGATTATTATATTAATATAACTTTTTCATCCACATTTTAGAATGTTTGAACAATATAATTTAACAATTTCTGGAAAATATTAACTTTTAGAGGTATTTATAAGTCCCCTTTTTTTATATATATCTATTATATATATCTATATGTATATATGTAATTATTAGAGTGTATTTATTTATGCGTGTAATAAGATACCAGGAAAAACAGAATCAAAGTAATCTGAAAGTTAATTTTATATATATTACCTGGGTTGCCAAACCAAATGGATGTTAAAAAAAGAGCCCATCGGAAAGTGTGCTGATATTTCAAAATATAAGCCCAATTTTTTCGCCACGCAGGTATACATTAACATCCAATACATATGGCTATAATTCAATTTTCTTTCTTTAATCTGTAGAAAAACAATAAAAGCGTTAAGATATAATAAGGATAATTATAATGTCAATATCATGTAAAGAATTATTATATAAACTTTTTTGCTTAAAATGATGTGTACAATCACGTCTTAAAATGTTGACCATTCCTCCTGAAATACCCTGTATACAATACACATATACCTACATTATAAATTTATATGTAGAATTTTAATAATTATAATTTATAACTAATAAAAAATATCATATGTGTAAAAAAATTACATACCGTGTAATCATACGCGTCCGTATCTATTTGATTCAATTCCATCCAAAATTTATAGGAATCAAATGTTATAATAGTCTTATCGAGTGTACGCTTAATCGTCTTTGCGTCCTCTTCGCTCCAATAATTCTTATCAGAATTATTACTTTTCCAAATCGAGAATTGTTCAACTGATATTGATAATAAAGGATGCGTGGGATTTTCATCTTTTAGACATTTTAATACTTTTTGCACTAAATTATCTATGAATTCATCTATAAGTAAGTCAGTAATATATTTATCAGGATGATACCATTGTAATATCATGATAATTATATCCTCCAAACGCCGTTGTTTTTTGGGTGTGTTTTTAAATTTTTGACATTTTAATTTAAAAATATATCTGTTAAGGCATTGAAATATTTGTATGCTGTAGTATCTTTCTGTTAAATTGGATTGGCTAAAAAAATATGTAAATATTTATTATGCGATTAATACATTAATCTATTATATATGCTAATGGTTTTAAAATTCACATTTAGTCTTACCGTGGATCTTGGGTATATACGATTCTAATAAGTTCATCAAATATGAAAAAATAATTCATGGAGTGATTTTCTTCATCCGGACAGAGCTTTAAATCATTCATATCTTTCATGAAAATATCTCCGTTTTGATATCGATCATTACAGTAATAATACATCTTAGACATGCGAGACACATAATGCAATAATTCTGTCCTACATTTAAAACCTTCTTTTACAACGTCAATATTGGCGAGATGTAATTTGCCCATGTTGTCGTAATAGAATTTCTTTATAGAAGGCCATCTAAAATTTAAACAGAAAATATTTTAACTAATTTTCATACTAAAAATCATACTAAAAAAAATTGAACACAACGACTCGTATGTATTTAAATCAAATTGAAGAAACTGACGATGTTCAATAATCTTATATATCGAAATTGTTAAGATGTTAATTAAGTCTGTAAGAAATGTGAAACGTTTTCCGCAAAACACTATTTTCAAATACATATTTACAAAAATATATTTTATTTTGTTTTATGCAATGTTTTAGTATAACTAATATTGTATGGCGTGATTGTGGTAAAGCATTATAAGTAGTAAGAAAATTTGCATGCTACTGTTATTATAACATGACGAAATATATTTTCGTCGAATTTTATATTACGCGCGCGCGCGCGCACACACACACACTCACACACATACACACGCACGCACGCACGCACGCACAACCAATAAATTACAAAAACACATACACACACAAATAATATTGAAGAGAAAGAAAGAAGAGAGATAGAGAGAATAAAAAAAAGTTTAATAAGCATTCTATATTTTACAGTATTTTACAGTATATCTATTCTCGACAAATGCAATTAGATAACAATGATTATTACATATTTCCGAATTTACAAATAAGTATCAATATAAAAAATATAAGGAACAAAATGTTACATATACTTTAAATAAACAAGGTAATTAAATAAATAGAAAATAAAAAACAAAATTTTATAACATTAAAAAATAATGATATAATCCCTAAAAACTTACGTTTTCAGAAAAGGTAAAAAATAAACGCCAAGCCACGCGCGCTAGCGCGTTATTTATTTTATAATAAAAAATTATTATATGTATTGACAAAATTAACTGTGAGAGAACTACTTAAAAATACTAAAGAAATTATTTTAATCAAAAGGTTGTACAAAACATTTATTTTAATTTTGAGATATCAAAAAAATTTTGATATCTCAAAATTTGCGAGAATTAAAAATGCACATTTCTAAAAAATTCAAAATTATATTAAATAATCCATAAAATAAATCCTTTCACCAATCCTCGCCAAACTCAATACCAATAATTCTTTAATAAACTCTATTCATGTAACATATTTTATCTTGATATGTCAAAATTTATGAAAGTTAGAGCAACCGCAAACATTTTTTGAAAAAATATAATTTTAAAGTATGAAATTACAGTATAAATTTTTATAAAAATGACAGTAATTGACAGTGTTGTACTACTTTATTTGTATGCCAAATTGGAACGCTGTAGCTTAAAAAATTTTTGAAACGTTTAAATTTTGATAAAAACGTGGATGGACACACACACACACACACACACACACACACACACACACACACACACACTATTTTGTTATAATAAAATATTAATAATTTTTTAGATTCTTATAATATTAAATAATCTTACTTGTGTAGATCCTTAAATAATCTGACTTGTTAGTAAATCCAACGTGAATCATCAATCATCAAACCGAAGTTTCGTATAAAATTTCTACGTGGGCTTAATAATTTATTAACCACATAGTTTTTGTGTTTATTATGTATAATGTATATATTATCTATTAAAACTAATAATAATATAAAATATTTTACGCATGTTAATATTTCTTATTTAATTGAAATATAATCTCAAAAGTTCGTATAAAATAGTTACTTCTTGCGTTTTCTAGTTTGTTTTTTATTTATTCTCGCACGAAAAATCATCTCATTAACAGTTATGCTATTATTCTTACATCTTGCATAAATAGTTATTGATAGTGATGACAAATAAATTAATCTATTATTTTTTTATATAGCTTTTAAGTTTTCATAAATCTTTTAAGCTATAACAGACTTTCTATCATCTTGTGTTTTTAAAATTAATAAAATTTACGCGATTTTATTCAGAAAGTTCTATTTAAATATTAACAAAAATTTTGTGAATTTTTTGAAAAAAACTAATGGTACAAATTAATCATACAATTTCTTAAATTACATTCATATTTCGAAATTTTTTAAATGCCAGATATCATTTTAAATGTTTCAAAAGAGGATTTTTTCGCGTAAATTCTTTTGATTTTTGCAAAGTTTCTTTTTATGCGATGTACCAATCATGTGAAATAACAAAAAAGTTTACAGATAAAACACTTACATCTGAGTAATCTTTCTCTTCCAGAGAATGTTGTCTCCGCTTATGTACTGAAATTGTTTGCACGTGGAACTAAAATTTATGATGTCCTTGATGCTAATATCCTTATTTGCCAGAATTGTCCAAATTACCTCATTAGCCAAATTCTCTATCTTGACCATTATTATTGCGAAATATATAGCACAATACACAAAAAAACTTGCAGTTTTAATTTGTTCCTAACGAATCGATTGATATTCTATGCACTAACTACGTTTGGTAGAGAGCACGAGGCTTATTGCACCATGGGTAGTCAGAGACTGAGTATTAAAACAACGTCTAACAACGCTTAGGATAACTAACAATGCTTGGACTGGGGGTAAAGAAAGAGAAAAAAGTAAGAAATAAAGATACAATATATATTTCTTTTTTCTCTCATTCGAGCTTCCACAACGCTCTTTAGTCCATTCTCGATCGTGTCTATTCGGATTTTGGCTACGCCCACTTTTTTCATTGGAGGAAAACAAAGAATTTCCACATTCTCTATGCGTTCTTCATATCTCATTCATTAAATAAAGAGTATAGGAAAGGGTAATTGCTGGCTTTTTGAGAGTGAGGGATGTCGACTATGTCATACTTTGTGGACACGGATATAAAAATGTGAATGGTGTATGTAAAATAATATAAAATAATGCGTAAAACGAGATTATTTCAGATACTGAAAAAAAAATTAATTAAACATTTTAGTGCCATTACATGATGTCACTTGTGACGTTATAATTTGTACGATTCTGAGTTTACATTTTCGGGTAGATGCTTCTTTATTCTTTAGTTTCATCTAGTTGTTTGCATTATTGATTTATCTATATTATAAACTTACTGCATTTTTGTCTGCAGCGAATTCTATGCCAATTATAAGCTATTGTCCATTTTAAATAATGCACTGCAATTTTTCGAAAACCAAGGCTTCTATCAAAAAATGTTTTATACAAAAGTTGTAGGACTGCGACATCTTGTCATAAGCATACTCTTATTCCAGGTGAAGAAGTTTTTGAAATTTCAAGGTCATCATTACCTTTTAAACAGAATCATTATAATTTTTTTTTTAAATATAGTGTTATTTTAACAGAAAAATATGCAGTTGCACATTGCAAATTACTTTTAATCACAAGAGTATGTTTTTTCTGCACTGATTGATTTATCTCATTGTATGTAGAAAATTATTAAGGTAAGATTTGTGGCGTACATATGTGCAACGTAAGGTCCGAGCGAGAAAAGGGTAAAGGTTTATGGCGTTTAAATCTTGAATCCCGAACGTGCAAATCTTTGCATATTAAATAATGGCATTTCCACATATGTTCAACACGTTCTATACGAAAAAGTTTCCATCCCTTTCGCCCAGACCTTTCCCAATTTTTATTGCCTACATTATTGTGACTTTCTCTTTTCGCTAAAAGTACAAGCGAAGAAACCGAGAGACATTCCGGGTTTAGCTCTCGTCTCGATCGTACGAAGAAGCAGTACTAAGTCTCATTCGAATTCTTTATATTCTTAATTTAGTTATACAGAATAAATATCTTTTGTTAGGAAAAAAACTGTGTTAATTTCTTTCCTCCACGTCATCACCTCAAATTATCGAAAAATGAGTATATTACAAGATATTTCATATGTTTTGACAAAATATGTGTCAGAATGAAATATACCATATCTCCATAAAACCATTCATTTTTCAGTTATTCAACTCTAACAATTTTTTGCCAAATATTACGAGGAATCGACTTATGTAAAAAAATTATAATGATTCCGTTAAAAAAAATAATGATAATCTCGAAATCACGGAAATGCACATATACTTAGAATAAGATTATGCTTATGTGAGATCTCCCCTTTGAAATTCTACAATTCTAATTTAAAATTCAAAATATTAGTAAAAAAATTCTATTATTAAAATTATACAAAAGAAATTTATAAACTTCTTGTCAATACTGATTCAATTTATTTATTATTAAATAAGAAATAAATGGCTTCTCTTGTAATCTATAATGTTATTAATATATAAACACTAGTGTTGCGGTGTATATTTATTATAAGATTTTATTACTATAAAATATAAACTTTTTTACGCTTCAACTTAATACTCTTCAACTTATTATTAATACAATTTCATATTTTAAAATTAAACAATTATGACGACGACAATTCTAATGAATTTTTGTTTATCTTCCGATTTTCAATTTATAATATATATGTATAATTCAGGTTATAATATAAAATTATAATTTATAATGTATACATGCAAATATATTTGTAATTGTAATTGTATTGTAAACCAAACCTCTTTAAATTTGAGAAAAATGGCATATTTTATGTTTTTCTTTCTTTTTTGCTAATTCTTCTTCTCTGTCACAAAATCTTTTCTTTCTTTCTTTTCCAAGTAGCAATTGTCATTAACTTCTATTATTCATATATCGATATGTTTCGGATATTAAACTCGTAATAAAATGATAAAATAATAGTAAAATAGTAATTAAAAGTAAAGAATAGTAATTAAAAGTAAACAATAATTAAAGTAAGGATAAGTTTTGTGCGAATTATTAACTTTTTAATAAATAATTAACCTATTTTTAAAATTCAATGTATAACTTAATATATTTCGCGCGCGCGAATATTCTCAATAAAGTCTGCGACAATTTTTGATTTTCCAATATAAAAGCTTAAAGTTTTCCTTACAAAAATTGTTTTCTAAATATGTATGTTTCTAAAATGGTTTGTTACTGAGTTATTACGCTAAGAAAAATGCGTTTTTTGAACATACTCTTTAATTATTATACTATAATATATAGATACAAACAATACTCCAAATTGTTTTTTCATGTAAAAAGTTTTGGGAGAGATCAAAAGGGTAAAAATTTCTTTTTTAACTTTTATAAATTTTATTAACAAAATTTATTAAATGAAAAAATTGTAATGTAAATTCAATATAATAACAAATTAAATTATATATTTTATTAACTTTTTAACCAAGTTATACATTTTTAATATAATTTTAATTTAACAGTTGTGGCACAATAAAATATTCTTTTTCTTGTAATTTTGAAGGTGGAATAATCTTTATCATATTACACCATCACGTGAACATTTGGTTATGCGATCATTTCCATACATTTTAAAAAATACATGTGTGTGATTAAAATATAGAAAATATTTTTATATAAATATCTAATTTATATTGAAATTGACAATAAATTACTTTTATAATTATTTGTATATGTATATAATATATATACATATATATATATATATGTATATATATTATATACATATACAAATATATATATATATATATATATATATATATATATATATGAATTTGAGAAGCAAATTTCTCCTAAATATAAAAATATCCATTTTTAAATCTTGTAAATAAATATTGACTATCTATCTAATCTATAAATATATTTTTCAATCATGTTTTATTTCACGCAGGCGTGTATGAAGAGAGCGGTAAATTGCTTGGGCAACGAATCTTACCTTTGGACGGTCTTCAGGCCGGCTACAGACACATCTCCTTGAAAACTGAAGCAAACTTCCCGATGGCGTTGCCGATGCTCTTCTGCAACATAGAACTGAAGATTTATGTCCCCGATGGATTCGAAGGTAACGTTTGAAGTGCGGCTCGAAAATAGTAGTATTCCTCGCAGCGCTTTCGTTCAAGCCAGATCCCAATTTCAGATTTTATGGCCGCCTTGTCGGATCCGGGTGGTTTTAGCAAGGCTGCCGAGAAGCAGAACGAAACGATGAAGGGACTCGGAATAGAACAGACTGATGCCAAGGCGGAAGCTAAGAAGAAGAAGGAGGAAGAGACAAAGAAAGGTATAACGAAATCATATATAAGATACGATTGTGCTTATTTTTTCTACATCGTTTTAAAACAATAATATCAAACTAAACGATAAAAGCACGATAAGAAAATTATGTCAAATGTCATTTATTATATGTCATTTTAAATACGGTACATGTGTGCAATCTTTATTACATAATTCCAGAGGAATTAAAACTGGAACCTATCACGCTAGAATTCTTGAGGAAAGAGAAAGGTTTTAAAATCGGTAAGAAGCATCAGAAAGAGTTGGATGCCATGAGAAAGAAGCATATGAAGGAAAAACAAGCTATGCAAAAGAATCATTGCAGTGCCATCGAGAAGTTAACTAAAGGAAAAGAGTACGTTAATTTTTTTATTGACATTTTCTACTTAATTAATAATTCTGTGTTGAGAAGGAAATTGTGAGAAATTTTATATGCTTAATGCTTTTAGCAAAAATTCTTTGGCGCAAGACGCTAATGTGAAGAAAGTTATAAGCGAACAAACAGCTCAATGGTCCGCTATGATGGAGAAGCAAAGGAAGGAGGAGTGGGAATTATTGAAGAATCAAACGCAGAGCTCTCGCGATGAATTAAAGAGACTGATCGAGATCGTGCAAGCTACGCAAGTTAAACAGATGCAGGCGAAACATGACAAGTTGGTTCACGCTACTTAATTGATTATATATAATACTCGTTGATTGATGTTCGCAATGATATTATAAATTCTGATTTGCCACAATCTTGTCTCACACGAAATCACGCGTTGATTTTGCAGAGACGCTAAGGAAATGAATGCCAATCAAGCAAAAGCATCCGTAGAAACGGCGAAGGAGGTAATGAACGACAAGACTTTGAAAACGAAGGGTGACAAGGATAGACGGCTTCGTGAAAAGAAGCAACAGAATACGAAGAAGTTCATGGATGAGAGAAAGACTATGGAAATCAAGCAGGGTCGTGAAAAGGAGAAGCTGAAGGTTACACACGGAAAACAAGTACAGGACTTGGACAAGGATATTGACGGGGTAAGCTTTTGTGTAGAGATAAAAATTCGCTGTAACAAATATGCCAAATTTTTAAATATCAAATTCTTTGCAATTAGATTACCAAGACAGATATTAGTATTTAAATTTTGATTTATTGTTAGTTTTATATTCTAAAATTTGATTCTATATTTTGCAAATGAAGAAAAAATCAGTATAATTGCATATTTTTCTTGTCCAACATCTATGAACAGAAAAGATAAATAATACAATAGTGATACATAATAAATAATTGAATAAATTATAAAGAAAGATTAAATATAAAGAATAAATTAGGAAATTTATATGATTTTAAAATAATGCGTATCTGTTGATCTGTTGCAGAGTATTGAAATGTACAAGAATGAAGCGATTGAATATGACGTATCGCCTAAGACAAAACTCTACATATAACTTTTTCAATATCTCCTAATCATCATGTATATCATTGTTATAATATCGTTAGTTTATACAAGAGAAAACATTATAGTAAAAAATGACAATAGAATTTTGTAGTAGAATATATGTATAATAGTGGAATATATTAATATGTATAAGAAAAATTACAATATTTTTATTCAATAATATTATATACGTATTATATTTTATAAAGAAATATAGTAATTATTCACATATTTTAAGTGAAAAAAATGCATATAATTGTTAACAAACAATAAAACAAATGCATGATTTACAATTTTTATAGTAATAAATATCCTATAACGTCGTTATGTTCCAGTTTTGCAATAAATGTAATTGCAAAAGGAAATATATTTTTAATATAAATAGAACATACAAGCGCGTGTTATTCTTCGGTTTTATATTAAAAAGAATGATATTATTTAAAAAATAATATTTTTTGACAAAATCAGCTGATAACTGTCAAAAAATATTAATCGAGTTTAAAGTACCATAACATATTATTTAAAACATATTATTATTTAAAAATTTAATTAGCAAATTGACGTTTTAATCAACTAATATCTGCCAAAAAACATTACTAAAACGTTAATTTACTAATTAAATTTCAAAGTAATAACATGTTATAAAAATTAAAATATTAATATGTTGTAAATAATATCTTATAATACTTTATCCTTGAATAATATTTTTTTACAAAAGTCTATATAACCGTCAAAAATATTAACCGAGTTTAAAGTAGCTAATTTCTATCAAAAAATATTAATAAATGTGAAATATGTGAATTAATTATGCAATGTATAAAAATTCATTATTTAAATCTTTAACAGAGAACAAAAAAATAGAATTTTCTACAAGAATCTTTCGATCAAAATATTTGCGCTTTCAATAGATTCGGGCGTCCGTACACATCCACCACGCTGCACGTCTCGCGCGAGACTGATCGCAAGATTCTGAGCAGCGATATCGCCAAACGCAGCCTACATGTCTGTCACACTGCGCGTCTCGCGCGAGACTGACGATCAGTCTCGTAATCGCAATGTCTCGACTCGAGAATCAGTCTCGCGCGAGACGCGCAGCGTGGTGAATGTGCGTATAGACGCACGAATATAATGGAAGCGCAGATGTTTTTATCCAAAAATTCTTGTAGAAAATTCTATTTATTTGTTAAAGATTTAAATAATAAATTTTTATGCATTGCATGATTAATTTATATATTATTATGCATGCATTGTGCAAGCAGTACATAAAAAATATATATTAATTAATTATGCAATGCATAAAAATTCAGTATTTAAATCTAAAACAAAAAATACGAACAAAAAAATAGAATTTCTATAAGAATCTTTTGATAATCGAGATAATCACAACATCGAGATTAATTATGACTTTTTGACAAAAAGATTTATTAATACCTTCTTGATAGAAATTAACTACTTTAAACTCGATTAAAATTTTTAAAAGTTATCAAATGATTTCTGTCAAAAAATATTAATCAAAGATAAAGTATTATGACATATTATTTACAACATATTACTATTGTAATTTTTATAACATATTATTACTTTGAAATTTAATTAGCAAGTTAATGCTTTAGAAGTATATTTTGACAGAAATCAGCTGATTAAAGAGTTAATTTGCTAATTTATTTTTAAAATAAGAATAAGTTGTAAAAATTAAGAAAATAATATGTTTTAAATATAATATGTTATAATTTCTTAAACTCGATTAATATTTTTGACAGTTATCAGCTGATTTTTGTCATAAAATATTAATCGCAGATAAGGCATTATAACATATTATTTTTACAATATATTGCTACTTAAATTTTTATAACCTATTATTATTTTAAAATTTAATTAGCAAATTAACGTTTTATTAATATTTCTGTCAAAAAGTATTAATCAAGTTTGAACAAACTTTCCCCTTTCTAAAAAAGGCATGTTATTGACATTGTTGTCGCTTTTCCGCGATGCTGATTGGCTCTCTGTCGATACGCGTTGTGTTATATTCGTAGCATCGAAAGGCTGTCATCACGAGGATTAGCAGTTAGCAGTTTGACAGTTAGTCCAAAATAAAATAAAATAAAATAATAATATGTTTTAAATAATATGTTATAATACTTTAAACTTGATTAATATTTTTGACATTCGCCTTATGTGTTATATTTGTAGCATGAAGAGGCTGTCATCGTGAGGGTTAGCAGTTAGCAGTTTGACAGTTAGTCCAAAATAAAATTAAATAAAATAATGACATGTTTTAAATAATATGTTATAATACTTTAAATTTTGATTAATATTTTTGCGGAAAAGAGGCAACAATACTTGCGAGAATCGACTTAATATGTCTTTTTTAGAAAAAGACTAGAATAACACAAGCGTGCGTTATGCCATTCCTCGATTTTATTAAAAAAAGTATGATGTATTTATATAAAGTTTGTTTAAACTTCATTAATATTTTTTTACAGAAATCAGATGATTAAAGCATTACATTGCCAATTAAATTTTAAAATAAAAATATGTTATAAAAATTAAAATAATATATAATTCCTTAAACTCGATTAATATTTTTTGACAGATATCAGCTGATAGCTGTTATAAATATTAATCGAGTTTAAGGAATTATATATTACATTATTTAAAACATATTATTTTAAATGTTATAACATATTCTTATTTTAAAAATTAACTAGCAAATTAACGTTTTAATCAGCTGATTTCTGTAACAAAAATATTAATCGAGGATAAGATATTACAACATATTATTTACAATATATTGCTATTTTAATTTTTATAACATATTACTATTTTTAATTTAATTACCTTACTATATTAATATTTTCTAATATATTTATTTAGTTAAGAAATAGTATATTTATTAAGTTAAGAATAGAAGTGAGACATGAATACAAATTTACAATTAAGGTTTCGTAGATAAAATTATTAAAACAAAAATTATTTTCTTAATTAGAGTCACAAATATATATCGTCCGACACTTTTCGATAATCTTGATATAATTCGAATTCCGAATGCGCAGTAGAAATGAGTTTCGACATATATTACCGCGATATATGCATGCAGTCACGCATAACTCGTGATAATGTGCAGACAATGTACTGTTAAAATGTATATAAGATTAATTTTTTGCACGTTTTGAAATATTGAAAATTAAAATTTTTAAGCCACAAATCCCATACGGCGCAGATTTATATAACGTATATTGGACCAAAAAGGAAGTACGCTGGTATGCTTATGGTACAAAGATAATCTGCAAACAATACACTATTGAAATATATATACGATGAATTTTTGGCTCGCCTTAAAATATTAGAAATTGATACTTTTTTACAGTTGACCCTATGCGACGCAATAATATTCTATGTATATTAAGTTAAAACATTTGTACGCTGGTGTCTGTTTGGTACCAAATGATTCTGTAATCAATGTACTATTAAAATGTATATTCGATGAAATTTTGGGTCGTATTAAAATATTAGAAATTGATACATTTATGCCGCTGATCCTATGCGACGCATCCTTAATTTATGTTTATCGTATTAAAAAATTTGTACGCTGGTGTCTGCATGGTACCAAAAGATTCTGTAATCAATGTACTAATAAGATGTATAATCGATGAATTTTTGGCTCGTCTTAAAATATTAGAAATCAATACTTTTTTGACGCGGACCCTGTGCGACGCATCCTTATTTTATGTTTATCGTATTAAAAAATTTGTACGCTGGTGTCTGCATGGTACCAAAAGATTCTGTAATCAATGTACTATTAAAATATATAATCGATGAATTTTTGGCTCGTCTTTAAATATTAGAAATCGATACTTTTTTACCGCTGATCCCATGCGACGCAATCTTATTTTATGTATATCAAGTTAAAAAATTTGTACGCTGTTGTCTGGTTGATACCAAAAGATTCTGTAATCAATGTACTATTAAAATGTATATTCGATGAATTTTTGGCTCGTCTTAAAATATTAGAAATCGATACTTATTTACCGCTGACCCTATGCGACGCAACCTTGTTTTATGTATATCAAGTTAAAAAATTTGTACGCTGGTGTCTGTTTTGTACCAAAAGATTCTGTAATCAATGTACTATTAAAATGTATAATCGATGAATTTTTGGCTCGTCTTAAAATATTAGAAATTGATACTTTTTTGACGCGGACCCTGTGCGACGCATCCTTATTTTATGTTTATCGTATTAAAAAATTTGTACGCTGGTGTCTGCATGGTACCAAAAGATTCTGTAATAAATGTACTATTAAAATGTATAATCGATGAATTTTTGGCTCTTCTTAAAATATTAGAAATTGATACTTTTTTGACGCGGATCCTGTGCGACGCATCCTTATTTTATGTTTATCGTATTAAAAAATTTGTACGCTGGTGTCTGCATGGTACCAAAAGATTCTGTAATAAATGTACTATTAAAATGTATAATCGATGAATTTTTGGCTCGTCTTTAAATATTAGAAATTCATACTTTTTTACCGCTGACCCTATGTGACGCAACCTTGTTTTATGTATATCATGTTAAAAAATTTGTACGCTGGTGTCGGTTTGGTACCAAATGATTCTGTAATCAATGTACTATTAAAATATATAATCGATGAATTTTTGGCTCGTCTTTAAATATTAGAAATCGATACTTTTTTACCGCTGATCCCATGCGACGCAATCTTATTTTATGTATATCGTATTAAAAAATTTGTACGCTGGTGTCTGCATGGTACCAAAAGATTCTGTAATCAATGTACTATTAAAATGTATAATCGATGAATTTTTGGCTCGTCTTGAAATATTAGAAATTGATACTTTTTTGACGCGGACCCTGTGCGACGCATCATTATTTTATGTTTATCGTATTAAAAAATTTGTACGCTGGTGTCTGCATGGTACCAACAGATTCTGTAATCAATGTACTAATAAGATGTATAATCGATGAATTTTTGGCTCGTCTTAAAATATTAGAAATCGATACTTTTTTGACGCGGACTCTGTGCGACGCATCCTTATTTTATGTTTATCGTATTAAAAAATTTGTACGCTGGTGTCTGCATGGTACCAAAAGATTCTGTAATCAATGTACTATTAAAATATATAATCGATGAATTCTTGGCTCGTCTTTAAATATTAGAAATCGATACTTTTTTACCGCTGATCCCATGCGACGCAATCTTATTTTATGTATATCAAGTTAAAAAATTTGTACGCTGTTGTCTGGTTGATACCAAAAGATTCTGTAATCAATGTACTATTAAAATGTATATTCGATGAATTTTTGGCTCGTCTTAAAATATTAGAAATCGATACTTATTTACCGCTGACCCTATGCGACGCAACCTTGTTTTATGTATATCAAGTTAAAAAATTTGTACGCTGTTGTCTGGTTGGTACCAAAAGATTCTGTAATCAATGTACTATTAAAATGTATAATCGATGAATTTTTGGCTCGTCTTAAAATATTAGAAATTGATACTTTTATGACGCGGAACCTGTGCGACGCATACTTATTTTATGTTTATCAAGTTAAAAAATTTGTACGTTGGTGTCTGGTTGGTACCAAATAATTCTTTAATCAATGTACTATTAGAATGTATAATCGATGAATTTTTGGCTCGTTTTTAAATATTAGAAATCGATACTTTTTTACCGCTGACCCCATGCGAAGCAACCTTACTTTATGTATATCAAATTAAAAAATTTGTACGCTGGTGTCTGTTTGGTACCAAATGATTCTGTAATAAATGTACTATTAAAATGTATAATCGATGAATTTTTGGCTCGTCTTAAAATATTAGAAATTGATACTTTTATGACGCGGAACCTGTGCGACGCATCCTTATTTTATGTTTATCAAGTTAAAAAATTTGTACGCTGGTGTCTGTTTTGTTCCAAAAGATTCTGTAATCAATGTACTATTAAAATGTATAATCGATGAATTTTTGGCTCGTCTTAAAATTTTAGAAATTGATACATTTATGCCGCTGACCCTATGCGACGCATCCTTAATATATGTATAGCAAATGAAAAAGTTTGTACGCTGTTGTCTGGTTGGTACCAAAAGATTCTGTAAACAATGTACTATTAAAATATATATTCGATGAATTTTTGGCTCGTCTTAAAATATTAGAAATCGATACTTATTTACCGCTGACCCTATGCGACGCAACCTTGTTTTATATATATCAAGTTAAAAAATTTGTACGCTGTTGTCTGGTTGTTACCAAAAGATTCTGTAATCAATGTACTATTAAATTGTATAATCGATGAATTTTTGGCTCGTCTTAAAATATTAGAAATTGATACTTTTATGACGCGGAACCTGTGCGACGCTTCCTTATTTTATGTTTATCAAGTTAAAAAATTTGTACGCTGGTGTCTGTTTGGTACGAAATGATTCTGTAATAAATGTACTATTAAAATGTATAATCGATGAATTTTTGGCTCTTCTTAAAATATTAGAAATTGATACTTTTTTGACGCGGACCCTGTGCGACGTATCCTTATTTTATGTTTATCGTATTAAAAAATTTGTACGCTGGTGTCTGCATGGTACCAAAAGATTCTGTAATAAATGTACTATTAAAATGTATAATCGATGAATTTTTGGCTCGTCTTAAAATATTAGAAATCGATACTTTTTTGACGCGGACTCTGTGCGACGCATCCTTATTTTATGTTTATCGTATTAAAAAATTTGTACGCTGGTGTCTGCATGGTACCAAAAGATTCTGTAATCAATGTACTATTAAAATGTATAATCGATGAAGTTTTGGCTCGTCTTAAATTATTAGAACTTGATTTTTTTTTATGCAGACCCTGTGCGACGCATGCTTATTTTATGTTTATCGTATTAAAAAATTTGTACGCTGGTGTCTGCATGGTACCAACTGATTCTGTAATCAATGTACTATTAAAATGTATAATCGATGAATTTTTGGCTCGTCTTAAAATATTAGAAATCGATACTTTTTTACCGCTGACCCTATGCGACGCAACCTTGTTTTATGTATATCAAGTTAAAAAATTTGTAAGCTGTTGTCTGGTTGGTACCAAAAGATTTTGTAATCAATGTACTATTAAAATGTATAATCGATGAATTTTTGGCTCGTCTTGAAATATTAGAAATTGATACTTATTTGACGCGGACCCTGTGCGACGTATCCTTATTTTATGTTTATCAAGTTAAAAATTTGTACGCTGGTATCTGTTTTGTACCAAAACATTCTGTAATCAATGTACTATTAAAATGTATAATCGATGAAGTTTTGGTTCGTCTTAAAATATTAGAACTTGATTTTTTTTTATGCAGACCCTGTGCGACGCATCCTTATTTTATGTTTATCGTATTAAAAAATTTGTACGCTGGTGTCTGCATGGTACCAAAAGATTCTGTAATAAATGTACTATTAAAATGTATAATCGATGAATTTTTGGCTCGTCTTTAAATATTAGAAATTCATACTTTTTTACCGCTGACCCTATGTGACGCAACCTTGTTTTATGTATATCATGTTAAAAAATTTGTACGCTGGTGTCTGTTTGGTACCAAATGATTCTGTAATCAATGTACTATTAAAATATATAATCGATGAATTTTTGGCTCGTCTTTAAATATTAGAAATCGATACTTTTTTACCGCTGATCCCATGCGACGCAATCTTATTTTATGTATATCGTATTAAAAAATTTGTACGCTGGTGTCTGCATGGTACCAAAAGATTCTGTAATCAATGTACTATTAAAATGTATAATCGATGAATTTTTGGCTCGTCTTGAAATATTAGAAATTGATACTTTTTTGACGCGGACCCTGTGCGACGCATCATTATTTTATGTTTATCGTATTAAAAAATTTGTACGCTGGTGTCTGCATGGTACCAACAGATTCTGTAATCAATGTACTAATAAGATGTATAATCGATGAATTTTTGGCTCGTCTTAAAATATTAGAAATCGATACTTTTTTGACGCGGACTCTGTGCGACGCATCCTTATTTTATGTTTATCGTATTAAAAAATTTGTACGCTGGTGTCTGCATGGTACCAAAAGATTCTGTAATCAATGTACTATTAAAATATATAATCGATGAATTCTTGGCTCGTCTTTAAATATTAGAAATCGATACTTTTTTACCGCTGATCCCATGCGACGCAATCTTATTTTATGTATATCAAGTTAAAAAATTTGTACGCTGTTGTCTGGTTGATACCAAAAGATTCTGTAATCAATGTACTATTAAAATGTATATTCGATGAATTTTTGGCTCATCTTAAAATATTAGAAATCGATACTTATTTACCGCTGACCCTATGCGACGCAACCTTGTTTTATGTATATCAAGTTAAAAAATTTGTACGCTGTTGTCTGGTTGGTACCAAAAGATTTTGTAATCAATGTACTATTAAAATGTATAATCGATGAATTTTTGGCTCGTCTTGAAATATTAGAAATTGATACTTATTTGACGCGGACCCTGTGCGACGTATCCTTATTTTATGTTTATCAAGTTAAAAATTTGTACGCTGGTATCTGTTTTGTACCAAAACATTCTGTAATCAATGTACTATTAAAATGTATAATCGATGAATTTTTGGCTCGTCTTAAAATATTAGAAATTGATACTTTTATGACGCGGAACCTGTGCGACGCATACTTATTTTATGTTTATCAAGTTAAAAAATTAGTACGCTGGTGTCTGTTTGGTACCAAATGATTCTGTAATAAATGTACTATTAAAATGTATAATCGATGAATTTTTGGCTCGTCTTAAAATATTACAAATTGATACTTTGTTGACGCGGACCCTGTGCGACTCATCCTTATTTTATGTTTATTGTATTAAAAAATTAGTACGCTGGTGTCTGTTTGGTACCAAAAGATTCTGTAATCAATGTACTATTAAGATGTATAATCGATGAATTTTTGGCTCGTCTTAAAATATTAGAAATTGATACATTTATGCCGCTGACCCTATGCGACGCATCCTTAATTTATGTATAGCAAATGAAAAAGATTGTACGCTGTTATCTGCTTGGTACCAAAAGATTCTGTAATCAATGTACTATTAAAATGTATAATCGATGAATTTTTGGCTTGTCTTAAAATATTAGAAATTGATACTTTTATGACGCGGAACCTGTGCGACGCAACCTTGTTTTATGTATATCAAGTTAAAAAATTTGTACGCTGGTGTCTGTTTTATACCAAAAGATTCTGTAATCAATGTACTATTAAAATGTATAATCGATGAATTTTTGGCTCGTCTTAAAATATTACAAATTGATACTTTGTTGACGCGGACCCTGTGCGACTCATCCTTATTTTATGTTTATCGTATTAAAAAATTTGTACGCTGGTGTCAGCATGGTACCAACAGATTCTGTAATCAATGTACTATTAAAATGTATAATCGATGAATTTTTGGCTCGTCTTAAAATATTAGAACTTGATTTTTTTTGATGCAGACCCTGTGCGACGCATCCTAATTTTATGTTTATCGTATTAAAAAATTTGTACGCTGGTGTCTGTTTGGTACCAAAAGATTCTGTAATCAATGTACTATTAAGATGTATAATCGATGAATTTTTGGCTCGTCTTAAAATATTAGAAATTGATACATTTATGCCGCTGACCCTATGCGACGCATCCTTAATTTATGTATAGCAAATGAAAAAGTTTGTACGCTGTTTTCTGCTTGGTACCAAAAGATTCTGTAATCAATGTACTATTAAAATGTATAATCGATGAATTTTTGGCTCGTCTTAAAATATTAGAAATTCATACTTTTATGACGCGGAACCTGTGCGACGCATACTTATTTTATGTTTATCAAGTTAAAAAATTTGTACGCTGGTGTCTGTTTGGTACCAAATGATTCTGTAATCAATGTACTATTAAAATGTATAATCGATGAAGTTTTGGCTCGTCTTAAATTATTAGAACTTGATTTTTTTTTATGCAGACCCTGTGCGACGCATCCTTATTTTATGTTTATCGTATTAAAAAATTTGTACGCTGGTGTCTGCATGGTACCAACTGATTCTGTAATCAATGTACTATTAAAATGTATAATCGATGAATTTTTGGCTCGTCTTAAAATATTAGAAATCGATACTTTTTTACCGCTGACCCTATGCGACGCAACCTTGTTTTATGTATATCAAGTTAAAAAATTTTTACGCTGTTGTCTGGTTGGTACCAAAAGATTCTGTAATCAATGTACTATTAAAATGTATAATCGATGAATTTTTGGCTCGTCTTGAAGTATTAGAAATTGATACTTATTTGACGCGGACCCTGTGCGACGTATCCTTATTTTATGTTTATCAAGTTAAAAATTTGTACGCTGGTATCTGTTTTGTACCAAAACATTCTGTAATCAATGTACTATTAAAATGTATAATCGATGAAGTTTTGGTTCGTCTTAAAATATTAGAACTTGATTTTTTTTTATGCAGACCCTGTGCGACGCATCCTTATTTTATGTTTATCGTATTAAAAAATTTGTACGCTGGTGTCTGCATGGTACCAACAGATTCTGTAATCAATGTACTATTAAAATGTATAATCGATGAATTTTTGGCTCGTCTTGAAATATTAGAACTTGATTTTTTTTGACGAAGACCCTGTGCGACGCATCCTTATTTTATGTTTATCAAATTAAAAAATTTGTACGCTGGTGTCTGGTTGGTACCAAATAATTCTTTAATAAATGTACTATTAGAATATATAATCGATGAATTTTTGGCTCGTTTTTAAATATTAGAAATCGATACTTTTTTACCGCTGACCCCATGCGAAGCAACTTTACTTTATGTATATCAAATTAAAAAATTTGTACGCTGGTGTCTGTTTGGTACCAAATGATTTTGTAATCAATGTACTATTAAAATGTATAATCGATGAATTTTTGGCTCGTCTTAAAATATTAGAAATTGATACTTTTTTGACGCGGACCCTGTGCGACGCATCCTTATTTTATGTTTATCTAGTTAAAAAATTTGTACGCTCGTGTCTGTTTTGTACCAAAAGATTCTGTAATCAATGTACTATTAAGATGTATAATCGATGAATTTTTGGCTCGTCTTAAAATATTAGAAATTGATATATTTATGCCGCTGACCCTATGCGACGCATCCTTAATTTATGTATAGCAAATGAAAAAGTTTGTACGCTGTTTTCTGCTTGGTACCAAAAGATTCTGTAATCAATGTACTATTAAAATGTATAATCGATGAATTTTTGGCTCGTCTTAAAATATTAGAAATTGATACTTTTATGACGCGGAACCTGTGCAACGCATACTTATTTTATGTTTATCAAGTTAAAAAATTTGTACGCTGGTGTCTGTTTGGTACCAAATGATTCTGTAATAAATGTACTATTAAAATGTATAATCGATGAATTTTTGGCTCGTCTTAAAATATTACAAATTGATACTTTGTTGACGCGGATCCTGTGCGACTCATCCTTATTTTATGTTTATCGTATTAAAAAATTTGTACGCTGGTGTCAGCATGGTACCAACAGATTCTGTAATCAATGTACTATTAAAATGTATAATCGATGAATTTTTGGCTCGTCTTAAAATATTAGAACTTGATTTTTTTTGATGCAGACCCTGTGCGACGCATCATTATTTTGTTTATCGTATTAAAAAATTTGTACGCTGGTGTCTGCATGGTACCAAAAGATTCTGTAATCAATGTACTATTAAAATGTATAATCGATGAATTTTTGGCTCGTCTTGAAATATTAGAACTTGATTTTTTTTTATGCAGACCCTGTGCGACGCATCCTTATTTTATGTTTATCGTATTAAAAAATTTGTACGCTGGTGTCTGTTTGGTACCAAAAGATTCTGTAATCAATGTACTATTAAGTTGTATAATCGATTAATTTTTGGCTCGTCTTAAAATATTAGAAATTGATACATTTATGCCGCTGACCCTATGCGACGCATCCTTAATTTATGTATAGCAAATGAAAAAGTTTGTACGCTGTTTTCTGCTTGGTACCAAAAGATTCTGTAATCAATGTACTATTAAAATGTATAATCGATGAATTTTTGGCTCGTCTTAAAATATTAGAAATTGATACTTTTATGACGCTGAACCTGTGCGACGCATACTTATTTTATGTTTATCAAGTTAAAAAATTTGTACGCTGGTGTCTGTTTGGTACCAAATGATTCTGTAATAAATGTACTATTAAAATGAATAATCGATGTATTTTTGGCTCGTCTTAAAATATTACAATTGATACTTTTTTGACGCGGACTCTGTGCGACGTATCCTTATTTTATGTATATCAAGTTAAAAAATTTGTACGCTGGTGTCTGTTTGGTACCAAATGATTCTGTAATCAATGTACTATTAAAATGTATAATCGATGAATTTTTGGCTCGTCTTAAAATATTAGAAATTGATACTTTTTTGACGCGGACCCTGTGCGACGCATCCTTATTTTATGTTTATCAAGTTAAAAAATTTGTACGCTGGTGTCTGTTTTGTACCAAAAGATTCTGTAATCAATGTACTATTAGAATGTATAATCGATGAACTTTTGGCTCGTCTTAAAATATTAGAAATCGATACTTTTTTACCGCTGATCCCATGCGACGCAATCTTATTTTATGTATATCAAGTTAAAAAATTTGTACGCTGGTGTCTGTTTGGTACCAAATGATTCTGTAATCAATGTACTATTAAAATATATAATCGATGAATTTTTGGCTCGTCTTTAAATATTAGAAATCGATACTTATTTACCGCTGACCCCATGCGACGCAACCTTGTTTTATGTATATCAAGTTAAAAAATTTGTACGCTGTTGTCTGGTTGGTACCAAAAGTAATCAATGTACTATTAAAATGTATAATCGATGAATTTTTGGCTCGTCTTTAAATATTAGAAAATGATACTTTTTTGACGCGGACTCTGTGCGACGTATCCTTATTTTATGTATATCAAGTTAAAAAATTTGTACGCTGGTGTCTGTTTGGTACCAAATGATTCTGTAATCAATGTACTATTAAAATGTATAATCGATGAATTTTTGACTCGTCTTAAAATATTAGAAATTGATACTTTTTTGACGCGGACCCTGTGCGACTCATCCTTATTTTATGTTTATCGTATTAAAAAATTTGTACGCTGGTGTCTGCATGGTACCAAAAGATTCTGTAATCAATGTACTATTAAAATCTATAATCGATGAATTTTTGACTCGTCTTTAACTATTAGAAATCGATACATTTTTACCGCTGACCCTATGCGACGCAACTTTGTTTTATGTATATCATGTTAAAAAATTTGTACGCTGTTGTCTGGTTGATACCAAAAGATTCTGTAATCAATGTACTATTAAAATGTATAATCGATGAATTTTTGGCTCGTCTTAAAATTTTAGAAATTGATACATTTATGCCGCTGACCCTATGCGACGCATCCTTAATATATGTATAGCAAATGAAAAAGTTTGTACGCTGTTGTCTGGTTGATACCAAAAGATTCTGTAATCAATGTACTATTAAAATATATATTCGATGAATTTTTGGCTCGTCTTAAAATATCAGAAATCGATACTTATTTACCGCTGACCCTATGCGACGCAACCTTGTTTTATATATATCAAGTTAAAAAATTTGTACCCTGTTGTCTGGTTGTTACCAAAAGATTCTGTAATCAATGTACTATTAAAATGTATAATCGATGAATTTTTGGCTCGTCTTAAAATATTAGAAATTGATACTTTTATGACGCGGAACCTGTGCGACGCTTCCTTATTTTATGTTTATCAAGTTAAAAAATTTGTACGCTGGTGTCTGTTTGGTACCAAATGATTCTGTAATAAATGTACTATTAAAATGTATAATCGATGAATTTATGGCTCTTCTTAAAATATTAGAAATTGATACTTTTTTGACGCGGACCCTGTGCGACGTATCCTTATTTTATGTTTATCGTATTAAAAAATTTGTACGCTGGTGTCTGCATGGTACCAAAAGATTCTGTAATAAATGTACTATTAGAATGTATAATCGATGAATTCTTGGCTCGTCTTAAAATATTAGAAATCGATACTTTTTTACAGCAGATCCTATGCGACGCAACCTTGTTTTATGTATATCAAGTTAAAAAATTTGTACGCTGGTGTCTGTTTTGTACCAAAAGATTCTGTAATCAATGTACTATTAAAATGTATAATCGATGAATTTTTGGCTCGTCTTAAAATATTAGAACTTGATTTTTTTTGACGCAGACCCTGTGCGACGCATCCTTATTTTATGTTTATCAAATTAAAAAATTTGTACGCTGGTGTCTGGTTGGTACCAAATAATTATTTAATCAATGTACTATTAGAATGTATAATCGATGAATTTTTGGCTCGTTTTTAAATATTAGAAATCGATACTTTTTTACCGCTGACCCCATGCGAAGCAACCTTACTTTATGTATATCAAGTTAAAAAATTTGTACGCTGGTGTCTGTTTGGTACCAAATGATTCTGTAATCAATGTACTATTAAAATGTATAATCAATGAATTTTTGGCTCGTCTTAAAATATTAGAAATCGATACTTTTTTACCGCTGATCCCATGCGACGCAATCTTATTTTATGTATATCAAGTTAAAAAATTTGTACGCTGTTGTCTGGTTTTTTTCTGATTTTTAATATACAGGGTGATTCAAAACAACCGTTTGTCCTTAAAATGTCGTATTCCTGACTGGATTCTAAGACGATTTTTCCTTTGCCAAAATTTGATCCGAAGCTTAGTTTTCAAATTATTAAAAGAAATATTAAGCGAATTACGGCACGAGTACGGGCGGTAGGCAGGAGCGGCGCAACTCATTATCCGACGCGGGCGACTGTGTGAAGCACTCGCTGCGATCAGCTGTTCGCTACACGCGATGTGTTAGTGTTTGTTTGAGTCTGTGTTTTGCTTGTGTGCGTACATACACACACACACACACACACTCTCTCTCTCCCTCTCTCTCTCTCTCTCTCTCTCTCTCTCTCTCTCTCTCTCTCTCTCTCTCTCTCTCTCTCTCTCTCTCTCTCTCTCTCTTTCTCTCTCTCTCTCTCTCTCACTTACTCACTTTTATTCTTACCTTGTAGAGGTGTTTGATGACTTTTACTTCTGATGAATAATTGTTGCACGACTGCTGTTAACAATGAGATATTCCCATCTGACACACCGAATAATAAACAAATTTTTCTTCTTTCAGAAATTGTATCCACATTTAGAACGAATACACTCACGCACTTGATCGAAAATAAAGAATTTATTTATCGATTGTAACAGTTAATCACAATCTCGGTTACTACTGATTGATTATTAAAATCACTCACAAAAACGCGTTAAATGCAAAGCGCACGTTACTCGATGCGGATGACAATAGTCTGCGCCGATGACAACAGACTGCGGTGACGCGACGCGACGCGACGATAACAATCACGGCGTTGCCGAACGTGAACGTGTACATGTACATACATACATTACATGTGATAATAATATGTATAATTTATAAGTTATTAAAAAAAAACATTATAACGTATTATAATACGTTATACTTTTTTTTTTTAATAACTTAACATTATCTACTGTTTTGCTATTTTTCGCAAGCGAGACATGAGAAAAATTAATTTTATGTTTTTGCGAGCAAGATGTTCCACGTATGAATGTGTTGGTCGCTATGAAAAGAGCGAGTTGTTTTTTGGTCGCTCTGAAAAGAGCGGATTGACTTTGGTCGCTCTAAAAAGAGCGGATTTTTAGTTTCAAAAAAATTTATAAGTGCTCAAAATGACTACCATCGATTCTAACGCAAGCTCTCAGGCGTTTTAATAGATTTCTTTGGACGTTCTCCATTACTAATAGGAGACTTCTTTTAAAAAATCCGATATTTGGAATGTCGAAGAAGAAGTAATGGAGAACGTCCAAAGAAATCTATTAAAACGCATGAGAGCTTGCGTTAGAATCGATGGTGGTCATTTTGAGCACTTATTATACATTTTTTTGAAACTAAAATTCCGCTCTTTTCAGAGCGGTCAAAAAATAACTCGCTCTTTTCAGAGCAACCAACACATTCATACGTGGAACATCTTGTTCGCAAAAACCTAAAATTAATTTTTCTTATGTTTCGCTTGCGAAAAAAAGGCAAAACAGTAAATAATGTTGTTATTAAAAAAAAAAAAAAAAGAAAAGCATAACGTATTATAATACGTTATAATATGTATTTTTTTAATAACTTAAAAATTATACATATTATTATCACATGTAATGTATGTACGCGTTCACGTTCGGCAATGCCGTGATTGTTATCGTCGCGTCGCGTCGCGTCATCGCGTCGCGTCGCGTCGCGTCACCGCAGTCTGTTGTCATCGTCGCAGACTATTGTCATCCGCATCGAGTAACGTGCGCTTTGCATTTAACGCGTTTTTGTGAGTGATTTTAATAATCAATCAGTAGTAACCGAGATTGTGATTAACTGTTACAATCGATAAATAAATTCTTTATTTTCGATCAAGTGCGTGAGTGTATTCGTTCTAAATGTGGATACAATTTCTGAAAGAAGAAAAATTTGTTTATTATTCGGTGTGTCAGATGGAAATGTCTCATTGTTAACGACATTGTCGTACAACAATTATTCATTAGAAGTAAAAGTCATCAAACACCTCTACAAGGTAAGAATAAAAGTGAGTAAGTGAGAGAGAGAGAGAGAGAGAGAGAGAGAGAGAGAGAGAGAGAGAGAGAGAGAGAGAGAGAGAGAGAGAGAGAGAGAGAGTGTGTGTGTGTGTGTGTGTACGCACACACGCAAAACACAGACACACACACACACAAACACATCGCGTGTAGCGAACAGCTGATCGCAGCGAGCGCCTCACACAGTCGCCCGCGTCGGATAATGAGTTGCGCCGCTCCTGCCTACCGCCCGTACTCGTGCCGTAATTCGCTAAATATTTCTTTTAATAATTTGAAAACTAAGCTTCGGATCAAATTTTGGCAAAGGAAAAATTGTCTTAGAATTCAGTCAGGAATACGACATTTTAAGGACAAACGGTTGTTTTGAATCACCCTGTATACGAGTGATTATAGATATTGACGAGTTTTCGTCCGAACCGCAGCACGTACTCTCATTGAATAGAGTATATTTACGTTCATACGCAAAATGCACATAGACGTATAATATATAGACCGAGCGTTTGGCCGAAACTGTGTTGACAGATTAGAAAAGGACAAATGCTTAGTACCGTAGATCTGTCCTTCTTTGGCAACCTATTGTAATCTCAAGAGTGGGGCGGATTAGGGCCGGATCAGGGGAGCGATCACCAATGATCGCAAGTTTCGTTCCCTTCTACTGTATTTTTAGACAAAGATAAATCTACGATATTGAGCATCCGTCTCTTTCTAATCTGTCGATATGGTTTCACTACGGGAGAGATAGGCCACGCTCGGTCTATATATTATACGTCTATGAAAGTGCACAAAATGAAGCAGTTGCTTATTCACTATCAAAGTGACTGCAGGAATGACATAATCGCGATTTACCTTCAATAAGTATCATAAGTGATCATATTAAAAAAGGCAATCTATGGCCTTAAGCAATCCTCTAGAGTTTGGAATAAAAAGGTAGAAGAAGTATTGCTCAGGTTAGGCTTTCAAAAATCAAAGTTTGAAGCATGTATATTTTTCAAAATAAGCAATAAGTTTATTATAATTATTGCGTTATATGTCGATGATTTTTTAATATTTTCTAATGATAAAACTGAAAAAGTAAAATTAAAAGAACAATTAAAGAAGAATTTTAAGATCAAAGACTTAGGACAAGCCAAAAGATGTTTAGGACTAAATATTGAAAGAGATAGAAAGTCAAAAATAATAAGCATAAATCAGAAGGATTATATTCTAGAACTGTTTGTTAGATTCGGTATGTCAGAAGCAAAATGTACTTCAACTCCCATGGAGGCAGGTTTCAAAATTGATTGTAATGACAAACAAAGTATTAATAATGTACCATACCAGCAATTGATAGGTGCGTTAATGTATTTAGCTGTCAACTCTAGGCCTGACATTGCATTTGTAACCAGTTTTTTAAGTCAATTTAATAGAGAACATACTGATCAGAATTGGAAATCAGCAAAAAGAATTCTAAGATATTTAAAAGGTTCCCTTGACCATTCATTAGTTTATAAAGGGATTGGTGACATTAAAATAACAGGCTATGCAGATGCAGATTGGGCGAATGATGTAATTGATCGCAGGTCATACACAGGCTATGTATTTATGTTTGCAAATGGACCGATATCCTGGGAAGCTCGAAAACAGCGTTCAGTAGCTCTATCAAGTACAGAGGCAGAATATATTGCCCTCTCAGAATCTGCCAAAGAAGCTATTCATTTGAAAGGATTGTTAAATGAGCTAATCAACTTAATAAACCCATAACTTTATATAATGATAATCAAAGTGCTCAAAAACTAGCGTGCAATCCAGTATTTCATAATAGAACCAAACATATTGATATTAGGTATCATTTTGTCAGAGAAACTCTTGAAAGGAATGAGATTACACTTAAATATATGTCCACTGACAGAATGATAGCTGATATTTTTACCAAGCCTTTAAATGGTACAAAACACACATTTTGTTTTAAAGGTCTAGGCTTAAGCATGCCAAATGTTACACAATAATTTTTTTGCTCACTAGATTAAGCGGGAGTGTTGGATATATGTATAATCTAGCGAGTTCAAATAGCCCGCGCAACCAATTGAGTTAATGTAACTAAGTTGACGACAGTGATTGGCGGCGCTTCAGCGCTAGATATAACTTTTTTTTGCATGTGATTGCGCTAAGAAACTTTGTTAGTTAGTTCGTTCCTTTTCTCTCACTAAGCGACTTCACCTTTTTTGTAACGTTTGTTCCGTTTATCAATAAAATAGTTCTGATATATAGAAGACTCTTTATATATAAAAGAAATAACTAATAACTATTATTGAAAATATTCGATCTTTTTGAAACTGTTGCATTTGTGTTGAGAAAGAAATACAGACAGGTTTCTTTCTTGCACGTGTACCATCATGTCGGAAATATACTTCTCATCTGGTTGTTTTTAAAATATGTTCTGGACGAGAGACTGACATTAATTACTCTGCTTAATTGTGCCGTACACGTAATCATGTATACGTATTATTTAATCTCTTCAAGGGGGCCGAAATATCAACAAATAATGTCTCCTATTAAGCCTTTTGTAACTAGAATTCAAATGGTAAGTTGTTTATAACATTATAATATTTTGTAACAAAACTTAACACATAACACATAACTTTACATACACACACATGCACAACATATATGTATATACATTTTAATATATTTCAATAATTTCTGTTTCCGTAAATATAATGCAGATTTGTATAATTTGTTGTTTTTCTGTTGCGAAATTAGGTACAGTTTTTTGGAATGTTAATATACTTAATGCAATTTGCAAGTCCAGCAATTCAGTTACATCTGCCGATACGTATATATATATATATATATATATATACCAATTTTATGCATGTAGTAATGAATATTATCTTATTTTATGATTTTTATATGAAATCTTATACTAACGTATCTAAAGAAAAGAGGAATTAAGATTGATATTAAATTAGCACAAATAATTTAATGACTAATTAATTCTTTACCTAAACGGTTAATTAGTTATTTATTGAATAACAATAATATTATTTTATGACTTTGTCATTTTATATTGTTATATTTTTATATTTTATATTATATTTTATTTTATATTATATTTTATATTGTTATACATATATATGATTATAATAAACAATTTTTTACCGGGACTCGCGGACCACGATCACGCATAGCATTTACTTCCCGAACTTCGATTGTATGATCAATTTTGTCAAATACATCTATGATAGAAGTGTGATATGATTTGAAATGTGCTCCGTTTAGTTAGTTTCATTTCAAAGATTCTTCGTCCTAATTAATCCTTTAAAGTGAAAATAGTCAATCGAAATGCATTCTTCATTATACTTTATACACTATTACACTTTTAAAGGAAATTTCAGAATTTATCAAATATTATTAATATTGTTAATATTTTGTTCAAAAAACAATTAATATTGTTTTAAAAAATTTTATTATTTACAAAAAATTGATCTATAATAATTTTATTAATGAAATCAATTGTGTATTGTAGTGATAGAATTAATTAAAATTGCAAAGCATTTGTATAAATGTACGTATAAATGTATCCTCGAGCACATTTATTGGCACATTTATCGAGAAGCCATAAATGTGCTATAAATGTGGTTCAGAATAGGATTTTCACTATAAAGTTGCGCATTTAGACTAAAAATGGCGAGGCGCCTTTAAATGTACGCCACTAAATGTGCGCTTAGAATATCGCCACATTTATGTGTCATCTAAAGACACATTTAGAGGCGCATTTAGCGATAAATGTGAGCTCAGAATACGAGCCAATATTTTTTTTTCTTTAAATTATAAATATTTGAAATTTTTTAAATTAATTTTATAAAAAAATATGTAACTCGGAAATCAATAAAGATAAAAATCTAAAAAAATTCATGGAAACTACTTTCAATAGATACAAAAACATTTAAAAAATGAAGCAAATCAAAAATGGTCGGAGAAAAAAGTCGTTGATTTGGTATGGAATGCTCCATATATATTTTTTCATATACCTATATTATGTTTCATAAAGTTTATTTTTAAAATTCTTTTTAAAAGTCTTTTTAAAATAAAAGATTTTCTGTTTCTAAAGTATGTAATATAATTTTATTATTTACCAAACAATAACTGTGACTTATTTCAATTGCCGTTTATCTTTATATAATTTTTTAAGACGAAATAAGAAGAAAATTAAAGTTTGTAAAATTGATCTGCGATTACACAGTTCACCAAAACGAACTTCTCAATAAAAAATGAAATTGTTTCCCGTAATCTTTATGATGCTGGATACGATTCAAAATTGTTCCCTCTTCCAAATTACTCCCTATAATATCTTAAAATATATTTAAATATTCTTTTTTTGCAACTTTAACTATATATAAATTTCAAATCATAACGTGATGGAGCAATTATGAAGAATGGGATTATATATTCAGTATTAAAAACACTACGGTTCATTTTCTTCTTGTATTATTTTTTTTTATTGTGAACCATATATTATTAACTTGTATTAGACTTGTAGAAGATTTCCTGTTTTATTTTTGTAAATTACAAATATCTGAAACATTAACTGATAAAATAATATAACAAGACGCAAGTAAAAAATGTATATTATTAAATTGCGAATTTGTCATATCTATTGTCTTGTCAACCTAACAATACGACTGTGATATTTGACGGTGACAATGCTGTGACATGTGTGTTTTTATAACATAACGCATTGTTGTATATATTGTATAGTTTTTATATAGTTTCTCGATACGAAAAACGAGAAAATTGACATTTTTTTCCCGCCGCATCAACCGATTAATAAATATAGCAAACATTTGCGTAATGAATGATCGAGCATGCATTTAATATCGCATAATCGTATAACTCATTGTAATCGGACACATTCATAAGTATCACAATAACAGTTTCATACATATAACGGCATTTTAATTATTCAAAAAATGTAATTTCAACAAATCTTGAACGGATCGCACAACAAATGACATGACAGTTTCACACAAGACGTGTATTTATTTCAGATAATACCACTGCAATACTTCTCATTATTTTAAGAAACACCCTGTATATGTAGTGAATTATATAATATAGCAATAATTTTTATTTAATTAGCGCAACTTTTTAATAACATTATTTTTGTAAGAAATTAAAATAAATATTTTGTACAACTGTTTTCGATTAAAATATTTGTATAATTTTTTATTTTTTGTTGCAGTATTCTGTACGCAGTTGCATGTTGCAAATTACATAAATTTTTTTTAAACAATTATCTACAAAAATATGTATATGCTTATCATGTAAGAATGTGCAATTAGAAATAATAGGTTCCATTTAAGAAATTGAAGGTGACCTCTATGTGATATTTAAACAACTATCCAACGTCAAATCGATGTCACCATCTTATGTTCCCCTCAAGGTCAAAAAACTTTTGTATGAAACATTTTTCTTTATGACCGCTCCCTGCAAAATTACGTGGGGTGATAGATTAAAATTGGACATTCTGTATGTATATATATATATATATATATATATATATATATATTATATATATATGTATATAGATAATCGTTTGAAGATCACATAGAGGTAACCTTCAATTTCTTAGATGGAACCAATTATTTCTAATTGCATATTCTTGTATGATAAGTATATGCATTTTTTTGTAGATAATTGTTTAAAAAAAATTTATGTAATTTGCAACATGCAACTGCGTACTTTTTCTTAAAAGCAACTACGTGTTTTTTTACATCAATTATGATTTGTCTCATTATTCCATCCATAAAAGTATTAAAGTAAGATAACCGAAAACTGAATATTTTACAAGATATTTTACATTTAACGTCAAAAAAGCTTACAAAACGAGCCTACAAAAAATGTTCTAGGACCTATATAGGCCTTAATTTTTGCAATCAAAGTTTGAACGTTTTTCGCGAAAATTAAGGCCTTTATAAAGCCTTAAACATTTTCTGTGGGCGCGTTTTAAAGATCTCTTAAAGGCCTATAAAATGAGCCCGAAGAAAATGTTCTACGAGTTACACGTCTTAATTTTTGAATTAAAAGTTTAAACGTTTATAACAAAATAAATCAATATTTTGAAATAAGCATAATAATTAGACAATTTCAAGGATATTAAGCAAAATTCACGTCTCACGGCGAACATCTTGGATTTGTGACAGCTGTCAAACAGTGCGGACGTGTTTGAGACAGCTACGTTTTTTATAACGCGGAATAACTCGGAAATAATAAAAGTTAGTGTTCGTCAAGAGGTTTCTTCGCGCGATTATTCGACATCGGGACAATCAATCAACATCGCGGATAAATCAGTGACACGATCATCGATATATGCGAGAATCGACTTTACATCTTCTTTTTAATAATGGATTTAAAGAGCGCCAAAAATTATTCGTATATATATTTAAAAAGTACATAGTTAGCAGATTATAATGGTACCAAAAGCACAAGAGCCTACAAACTTCTTGATACAAAATGCGTAAAATTAATATGCGATGTAAGGGTTCCGCGGTGACAAAATTATGATTTTTTATATATTTAAAACACGCCAAAAATTAATCGTATATATATTTCAAGAGTACATACTTAGCAGATTATTATGGTACCAAATCCACAAGAGCCTACAAACTTTTTGATTTAATATACGTAAAATTAATATGCGACGTAAAAGTTACGCTGTGACAAAATTTTGATTTCTAATATATTTAAAGCGCGCCAAAAATTAATCGTATATACATCTCAAGAATACAAGGTTGGCAGATAAATATGGTATCAAAAGCACAAAAGCTTAAAAACTTTTTTATTTAATATACTTATATATCTAATATGCGACCTATGCGGCCAGCGGCTGAAAAATTTTAATTTTTAATATATAAAAAGTGCTAAAAATTGATCTTTTATATATTTTAACACTACATTTCCTGCACATTATGATGGTAACATTAGCATACCAGCCTACAAACTTTTTGATATGATATGCGTAATATAATTGCGAGCCGTATGGGAATCGCGGCTTAGAAGTTTTAATTTGCAATATTTCAAAACGCGCCAAAAATTATTCTTTCATATATTTTAACAGTACATTGTCTACACATTATGATGGTACCATCAGAATATCAGCCTACAAACTTTTTAATATGATATGCGTAATATAATTTTGCGCCGTATGGGTATCGCGGCTTAATAATTTTAAATTTCATTAATTTAAAACGCGCCAAAAATTATTCTTTCATATATTTTAACAGTACATTGTCTACACATTATGATGGTACCATCAGAATACCAGCCTACAAACTTTTTGATCTAAAATACGTAAAATGAATCCGCGCCGTATGGGAATCGCGGCTTAGAAGTTTTAATTTTCAATATTTTAAAACGCGCCAAAAATAATTCTTTCATATATTTTAACAGTACATTGTCTACACATTATGATGGTACCATCAGAATACCAGCCTACAAACTTTTTGATCTAAAATACGTAAAATGAATCCGCGCCGTATGGGAATCGCGGCTTAGAAGTTTTAATTTTCAATAATTCAAAACGCGCCAAAAATAATTCTTTCATATATTTTAACAGTACATTGTCTACACATTATGATGGTATCATCAGAATACCAACCTACAAACTTTTTGATATGATATGCGTAATATAATTTTGCGCCGTATGGGTATCGCGGCTTAATAATTTTAAATTTCATTAATTTAAAACGCGCCAAAAATTATTCTTTCATATATTTTAACAGTACATTGTCTACACATTATGACTGTACCATCAGAATACCAGCCTACAAACTTTTTGATATGATATGCGTAATATAATTGCGCGCCGTATGGGAATCGCGGCTTAGAAGTTTTAATTTGCAATATTTTAAAACGCGCAAAATATTATTCTTTCATATATTATAACAGTACATTGTCTACACATTATGATGGTACCATCAGAATATCAGCCTACAAACTTTTTAATATGATATGCGTAATATAATTTTGCACCATATGGGTATCGCGGCTTAATAATTTTAAATTTCATTAATCTAAAACGCGCCAAAAATTATTCTTTCATATATTTTAACAGTACATTGTCTACACATTATGATGGTACCATCAGAATACCAGCCTACAAACTTTTTGATATAATATGCGGAATATAATTGTGCGCCGTATGGGAATCGCGGCTTAGAAGTTTTAATTTTCAATATTTTAAAACGCGCCAAAAATAATTCTTTCATATATTTTAACAGTACATTGTCTACACATTATGACTGTACCATCAGAATACCAGCCTACAAACTTTTTGATATGATATGCGTAATAGAATTGCGCGCCGTATGGGAATCGCGGCTTAGAAGTTTTAATTTGCAATATTTTAAAACGCGCCAAAAATTATTCTTTCATATATTTTAACAGTACATTGTCTACACATTATGATGGTACCATCAGAATACCAGCCTACAAACTTTTTGATCTAAAATACGTAAAATGAATCCGCGCCGTATGGGAATCGCGGCTTAGAAGTTTTAATTTTCAATAATTCAAAACGCGCCAAAAATAATTCTTTCATATATTTTAACAGTACATTGTCTACACATTATGATGGTATCATCAGAATACCAACCTACAAACTTTTTGATATGATATGCGTAATATAATTTTGCGCCGTATGGGTATCGCGGCTTAATAATTTTAAATTTCATTAATTTAAAACGCGCCAAAAATTATTCTTTCATATATTTTAACAGTACATTGTCTACACATTATGACTGTACCATCAGAATACCAGCCTACAAACTTTTTGATATGATATGCGTAATATAATTGCGCGCCGTATGGGAATCGCGGCTTAGAAGTTTTAATTTGCAATATTTTAAAACGCGCAAAATGTTATTCTTTCATATATTATAACAGTACATTGTCTACACATTATGATGGTACCATCAGAATATCAGCCTACAAACTTTTTAATATGATATGCGTAATATAATTTTGCACCATATGGGTATCGCGGCTTAATAATTTTAAATTTCATTAATCTAAAACGCGCCAAAAATTATTCTTTCATATATTTTAACAGTACATTGTCTACACATTATGATGGTACCATCAGAATATCAGCCTACAAACTTTTTGATATAATATGCAGAATATAATTGTGCGCCGTATGGGAATCGCGGCTTAAAAGTTTTAATTTTCAATATTTTAAAACGCGCCAAAAATAATTCTTTGATATATTTTAACAGTACATTGTCTACACATTATGACTGTACCATCAGAATACCAGCCTACAAACTTTTTGATATGATATGCGTAATATAATTGCGCGCCGTATGGGAATCGCGGCTTAGAAGTTTTAATTTTCAATATTTCAAAACGCGCCAAAAATAATTCTTTCATATATTTTAACAGTACATTGTCTACACATTATGATGGTATCATCAGAATACCAGCCTACAAACTTTTTGATATGATATGCGTAATATAATTTTGCGCCGTATGGGTATCGCGGCTTAATAATTTTAAATTTCATTAATTTAAAACGCGCCAAAAATTATTCTTTCCTATATATTTTAACAGTACATTGTCTACACATTATGACTGTACCATCAGTATACCAGCCTACAAACTTTTTGATATGATATGCGTAATATAATTGCGCGCCGTATGGGAATCGCGGCTTAGAAGTTTTAATTTTCAATATTTCAAAACTCGCCAAAAATAATTCTTTCATATATTTTAACAGTACATTGTCTACACATTATGACTGTACCATCAGAATACCAGCCTACAAACTTTTTGATATGATATGCGTAATATAATTGCGCGCCGTATGAGTATCGCGGCTTAATAATTTTAAATTTCATTAATTTAAAACGCGCCAAAAATTATTCTTTCATATATTTTAACAGTACATTGTCTACACATTATGATGGTACCATCAGAATATCAGCCTACAAACTTTTTGATATGATATGCGTAATATAATTTTGCGCCGTATGGGTATCGCGGCTTAGAAGTTTTAATTTTCAATATTTTAAAAAGCGCCAAAAATAATTCTTTCATATATTTTAACAGTACATAGTCTACACATTATGACTGTACAATCAGAATACCAGCCTACAAACTTTTTGATATGATATGCGTAATATAATTTTGCGCCGTATGGGTATCGCGGCTTAATAATTTTAAATTTCATTAATTTAAAACGCGCCAATAATTATTCTTTCATATATTTTAACAGTACATAGTCTACACATTATGACTGTACCATCAGAATACCAGCCTACAAACTTTTTGATATAATATGCGGAATATAATTGTGCGCCGTATGGGAATCGCGGCTTAGAAGTTTTAATTTTCAATATTTTAAAACGCGCCAAAAATAATTCTTTCATATATTTTAACAGTACATTGTCTACACATTATGACTGTACCATCAGAATACCAGCCTACAAACTTTTTGATATGATATGCGTAATAGAATTGCGCGCCGTATGGGAATCGCGGCTTAGAAGTTTTAATTTGCAATATTTTAAAACGCGCCAAAAATTATTCTTTCATATATTTTAACAGTACATTGTCTACACATTATGATGGTACCATCAGAATACCAGCCTACAAACTTTTTGATCTAAAATACGTAAAATGAATCCGCGCCGTATGGGAATCGCGGCTTAGAAGTTTTAATTTTCAATAATTCAAAACGCGCCAAAAATAATTCTTTCATATATTTTAACAGTACATTGTCTACACATTATGATGGTATCATCAGAATACCAACCTACAAACTTTTTGATATGATATGCGTAATATAATTTTGCGCCGTATGGGTATCGCGGCTTAATAATTTTAAATTTCATTAATTTAAAACGCGCCAAAAATTATTCTTTCATATATTTTAACAGTACATTGTCTACACATTATGACTGTACCATCATAATACCAGCCTACAAACTTTTTGATATGATATGCGTAATATAATTGCGCGCCGTATGGGAATCGCGGCTTAGAAGTTTTAATTTGCAATATTTTAAAACGCGCAAAATATTATTCTTTCATATATTATAACAGTACATTGTCTACACATTATGATGGTACCATCAGAATATCAGCCTACAAACTTTTTAATATGATATGCGTAATATAATTTTGCACCATATGGGTATCGCGGCTTAATAATTTTAAATTTCATTAATCTAAAACGCGCCAAAAATTATTCTTTCATATATTTTAACAGTACATTGTCTACACATTATGATGGTACCATCAGAATACCAGCCTACAAACTTTTTGATATAATATGCGGAATATAATTGTGCGCCGTATGGGAATCGCGGCTTAGAAGTTTTAATTTTCAATATTTTAAAACGCGCCAAAAATAATTCTTTCATATATTTTAACAGTACATTGTCTACACATTATGACTGTACCATCAGAATACCAGCCTACAAACTTTTTGATATGATATGCGTAATAGAATTGCGCGCCGTATGGGAATCGCGGCTTAGAAGTTTTAATTTGCAATATTTTAAAACGCGCCAAAAATTATTCTTTCATATATTTTAACAGTACATTGTCTACACATTATGATGGTACCAACAGAATACCAGCCTACAAACTTTTTGATCTAAAATACGTAAAATGAATCCGCGCCGTATGGGAATCGCGGCTTAGAAGTTTTAATTTTCAATAATTCAAAACGCGCCAAAAATAATTCTTTCATATATTTTAACAGTACATTGTCTACACATTATGATGGTATCATCAGAATACCAACCTACAAACTTTTTGATATGATATGCGTAATATAATTTTGCGCCGTATGGGTATCGCGGCTTAATAATTTTAAATTTCATTAATTTAAAACGCGCCAAAAATTATTCTTTCATATATTTTAACAGTACATTGTCTACACATTATGACTGTACCATCAGAATACCAGCCTACAAACTTTTTGATATGATATGCGTAATATAATTGCGCGCCGTATGGGAATCGCGGCTTAGAAGTTTTAATTTGCAATATTTTAAAACGCGCAAAATATTATTCTTTCATATATTATAACAGTACATTGTCTACACATTATGATGGTACCATCAGAATATCAGCCTACAAACTTTTTAATATGATATGCGTAATATAATTTTGCACCATATGGGTATCGCGGCTTAATAATTTTAAATTTCATTAATCTAAAACGCGCCAAAAATTATTCTTTCATATATTTTAACAGTACATTGTCTACACATTATGATGGTACCATCAGAATATCAGCCTACAAACTTTTTGATATAATATGCAGAATATAATTGTGCGCCGTATGGGAATCGCGGCTTAAAAGTTTTAATTTTCAATATTTTAAAACGCGCCAAAAATAATTCTTTGATATATTTTAACAGTACATTGTCTACACATTATGATGGTATCATCAGAATACCAGCCTACAAACTTTTTGATATGATATGCGTAATATAATTTTGCGCCGTATGGGTATCGCGGCTTAATAATTTTAAATTTCATTAATTTAAAACGCGCCAAAAATTATTCTTTCCTATATATTTTAACAGTACATTGTCTACACATTATGACTGTACCATCAGTATACCAGCCTACAAACTTTTTGATATGATATGCGTAATATAATTGCGCGCCGTATGGGAATCGCGGCTTAGAAGTTTTAATTTTCAATATTTCAAAACTCGCCAAAAATAATTCTTTCATATATTTTAACAGTACATTGTCTACACATTATGACTGTACCATCAGAATACCAGCCTACAAACTTTTTGATATGATATGCGTAATATAATTGCGCGCCGTATGAGTATCGCGGCTTAATAATTTTAAATTTCATTAATTTAAAACGCGCCAAAAATTATTCTTTCATATATTTTAACAGTACATTGTCTACACATTATGATGGTACCATCAGAATATCAGCCTACAAACTTTTTGATATGATATGCGTAATATAATTTTGCGCCGTATGGGTATCGCGGCTTAGAAGTTTTAATTTTCAATATTTTAAAAAGCGCCAAAAATAATTCTTTCATATATTTTAACAGTACATAGTCTACACATTATGACTGTACCATCAGAATACCAGCCTACAAACTTTTTGATATGATATGCGTAATATAATTTTGCGCCGTATGGGTATCGCGGCTTAATAATTTTAAATTTCATTAATTTAAAACGCGCCAATAATTATTCTTTCATATATTTTAACAGTACATAGTCTACACATTATGACTGTACCATCAGAATACCAGCCTACAAACTTTTTGAGATGATATGCGTAATATAATTTTGCGCCGTATGGGTATCGCGGCTTAATAATTTTAAATTTCATTAATTTAAAACGCGCCAAAAATTATTCTTTCATATATTTTAACAGTACATTGTCTACACATTATGATGGTACCATCAGAATACCAGCCTACAAACTTTTTGATCTAAAATACGTAAAATGAATCCGCGCCGTATGGGAATCGCGGCTTAGAAGTTTTAATTTTCAATAATTCAAAACGCGCCAAAAATAATTCTTTCATATATTTTAACAGTACATTGTCTACACATTATGATGGTATCATCAGAATACCAACCTACAAACTTTTTGATATGATATGCGTAATATAATTTTGCGCCGTATGGGTATCGCGGCTTAATAATTTTAAATTTCATTAATTTAAAACGCGCCAAAAATTATTCTTTCATATATTTTAACAGTACATTGTCTACACATTATGACTGTACCATCAGAATACCAGCCTACAAACTTTTTGATATGATATGCGTAATATAATTGCGCGCCGTATGGGAATCGCGGCTTAGAAGTTTTAATTTGCAATATTTTAAAACGCGCAAAATATTATTCTTTCATATATTATAACAGTACATTGTCTACACATTATGATGGTACCATCAGAATATCAGCCTACAAACTTTTTAATATGATATGCGTAATATAATTTTGCACCATATGGGTATCGCGGCTTAATAATTTTAAATTTCATTAATCTAAAACGCGCCAAAAATTATTCTTTCATATATTTTAACAGTACATTGTCTACACATTATGATGGTACCATCAGAATACCAGCCTACAAACTTTTTGATATAATATGCGGAATATAATTGTGCGCCGTATGGGAATCGCGGCTTAGAAGTTTTAATTTTCAATATTTTAAAACGCGCCAAAAATAATTCTTTCATATATTTTAACAGTACATTGTCTACACATTATGACTGTACCATCAGAATACCAGCCTACAAACTTTTTGATATGATATGCGTAATAGAATTGCGCGCCGTATGGGAATCGCGGCTTAGAAGTTTTAATTTGCAATATTTTAAAACGCGCCAAAAATTATTCTTTCATATATTTTAACAGTACATTGTCTACACATTATGATGGTACCATCAGAATACCAGCCTACAAACTTTTTGATCTAAAATACGTAAAATGAATCCGCGCCGTATGGGAATCGCGGCTTAGAAGTTTTAATTTTCAATAATTCAAAACGCGCCAAAAATAATTCTTTCATATATTTTAACAGTACATTGTCTACACATTATGATGGTATCATCAGAATACCAACCTACAAACTTTTTGATATGATATGCGTAATATAATTTTGCGCCGTATGGGTATCGCGGCTTAATAATTTTAAATTTCATTAATTTAAAACGCGCCAAAAATTATTCTTTCATATATTTTAACAGTACATTGTCTACACATTATGACTGTACCATCAGAATACCAGCCTACAAACTTTTTGATATGATATGCGTAATATAATTGCGCGCCGTATGGGAATCGCGGCTTAGAAGTTTTAATTTGCAATATTTTAAAACGCGCAAAATATTATTCTTTCATATATTATAACAGTACATTGTCTACACATTATGATGGTACCATCAGAATATCAGCCTACAAACTTTTTAATATGATATGCGTAATATAATTTTGCACCATATGGGTATCGCGGCTTAATAATTTTAAATTTCATTAATCTAAAACGCGCCAAAAATTATTCTTTCATATATTTTAACAGTACATTGTCTACACATTATGATGGTACCATCAGAATATCAGCCTACAAACTTTTTGATATAATATGCAGAATATAATTGTGCGCCGTATGGGAATCGCGGCTTAAAAGTTTTAATTTTCAATATTTTAAAACGCGCCAAAAATAATTCTTTGATATATTTTAACAGTACATTGTCTACACATTATGATGGTATCATCAGAATACCAGCCTACAAACTTTTTGATATGATATGCGTAATATAATTTTGCGCCGTATGGGTATCGCGGCTTAATAATTTTAAATTTCATTAATTTAAAACGCGCCAAAAATTATTCTTTCCTATATATTTTAACAGTACATTGTCTACACATTATGACTGTACCATCAGTATACCAGCCTACAAACTTTTTGATATGATATGCGTAATATAATTGCGCGCCGTATGGGAATCGCGGCTTAGAAGTTTTAATTTTCAATATTTCAAAACTCGCCAAAAATAATTCTTTCATATATTTTAACAGTACATTGTCTACACATTATGACTGTACCATCAGAATACCAGCCTACAAACTTTTTGATATGATATGCGTAATATAATTGCGCGCCGTATGAGTATCGCGGCTTAATAATTTTAAATTTCATTAATTTAAAACGCGCCAAAAATTATTCTTTCATATATTTTAACAGTACATTGTCTACACATTATGATGGTACCATCAGAATACCAGCCTACAAACTTTTTGATATGATATGCGTAATATAATTGCGCGCCGTATGGGAATCGCGGTTTAGAAGTTTTAATTTGCAATATTTTAAAACGCGCCAAAAATAATTCTTTCATATATTTTAACAGTACATTGTCTACACATTATGATGATACCATCAGAATACCAGCCTACAAACTTTTTGATATGATATGCGTAATATAATTTTGCGCCGTATGGGTATCGCGGCTTAATAATTTTAAATTTCATTAATTTAAAACGCGCCAAAAATTATTCTTTCATATATTTTAACAGTACATTGTCTACACATTATGATGGTACCATCAGAATACCAGCCTACAAACTTTTTGATATGATATGCGTAATATAATTGCGCGCCGTATGGGAATCGCGGTTTAGAAGTTTTAATTTGCAATATTTTAAAACGCGCCAAAAATTATTCTTTCATATATTTTAACAGTACATTGTCTACACATTATGATGGTACCATCAGAATACCAGCCTACAAACTTTTTGATATAATATGCAGAATATAATTGTGCGCCGTATGGGAATCGCGGCTTAAAAGTTTTAATTTTCAATATTTTAAAACGGGCCAAAAATAATTCTTTGATATATTTTAACAGTACATTGTCTACACATTATGACTGTACCATCAGAATACCAGCCTACAAACTTTTTGATATGATATGCGTAATATAATTGCGCGCCGTATGGGAATCGCGGTTTAGAGGTTTTAATTTTCAATATTTTAAAACGCGCCAAAAATAATTCTTTCATATATTTTAACAGTACATTGTCTACACATTATGATGGTATCATCAGAATACCAGCCTACAAACTTTTTGATATGATATGCGTAATATAATTTTGCGCCGTATGGGTATCGCGGCTTAATAATTTTAAATTTCATTAACTTAAAACGCGCCAAAAATAATTCTTTCATATATTTTAACAGTACATTGTCTACACATTATGATGATACCATCAGAATACCAGCCTACAAACTTTTTGATATGATATGCGTAATATAATTTTGCGCCGTATGGGTATCGCGGCTTAATAATTTTAAATTTCATTAATTTAAAACGCGCCAAAAATTATTCTTTCATATATTTTAACAGTACATTGTCTACACATTATGATGGCACCATCAGAATACCACCCTACAAACTTTTTGATATAATATGCAGAATATAATTGTGCGCCGTATGGGAATCGCGGCTTAAAAGTTTTAATTTTCAATATTTTAAAACGCGCCAAAAATAATTCTTTGATATATTTTAACAGTACATTGTCTACACATTATGACTGTACCATCAGAATACCAGCCTACAAACTTTTTGATATGATATGCGTAATATAATTGCGCGCCGTATGGGAATCGCGGCTTAGAAGTTTTAATTTTCAATATTTCAAAACGCGCCAAAAATAATTCTTTCATATATTTTAACAGTACATTGTCTACACATTATGATGGTATCATCAGAATACCAGCCTACAAACTTTTTGATATGATATGCGTAATATAATTTTGCGCCGTATGGGTATCGCGGCTTAATAATTTTAAATTTCATTAATTTAAAACGCGCCAAAAATTATTCTTTCATATATTTTAACAGTACATTGTCTACACATTATGACTGTACCATCAGTATACCAGCCTACAAACTTTTTGATATGATATGCGTAATATAATTGCGCGCCGTATGGGAATCGCGGCTTAGAAGTTTTAATTTTCAATATTTTAAAACGCGCCAAAAATAATTCTTTCATATATTTTAACAGTACATTGTCTACACATTATGATGATACCATCAGAATACCAGCCTACAAACTTTTTGATATGATATGCGTAATATAATTTTGCGCCGTATGGGTATCGCGGCTTAATAATTTTAAATTTCATTAATTTAAAACGCGCCAAAAATTATTCTTTCATATATTTTAACAGTACATTGTCTACACATTATGATGGTACCATCAGAATACCAGCCTACAAACTTTTTGATATGATATGCCTAATATAATTTTGCGCCGTATGGGTATCGCGGCTTAATAATTTTAAATTTCATTAATTTAAAACGCGCCAAAAATTATTCTTTCATATATTTTAACAGTACATTGTCTACACATTATGATGGTACCATCAGAATATCAGCCTACAAACTTTTTAATATGATATGCGTAATATAATTTTGCACCATATGGGTATCGCGGCTTAATAATTTTAAATTTCATTAATCTAAAACGCGCCAAAAATTATTCTTTCATATATTTTAACAGTACATTGTCTACACATTATGATGGTACCATCAGAATACCAGCCTACAAACTTTTTGATATAATATGCGGAATATAATTGTGCGCCGTATGGGAATCGCGGCTTAGAAGTTTTAATTTTCAATATTTTAAAACGCGCCAAAAATAATTCTTTCATATATTTTAACAGTACATTGTCTACACATTATGACTGTACCATCAGAATACCAGCCTACAAACTTTTTGATATGATATGCGTAATAGAATTGCGCGCCGTATGGGAATCGCGGCTTAGAAGTTTTAATTTGCAATATTTTAAAACGCGCCAAAAATTATTCTTTCATATATTTTAACAGTACATTGTCTACACATTATGATGGTACCATCAGAATACCAGCCTACAAACTTTTTGATCTAAAATACGTAAAATGAATCCGCGCCGTATGGGAATCGCGGCTTAGAAGTTTTAATTTTCAATAATTCAAAACGCGCCAAAAATAATTCTTTCATATATTTTAACAGTACATTGTCTACACATTATGATGGTATCATCAGAATACCAACCTACAAACTTTTTGATATGATATGCGTAATATAATTTTGCGCCGTATGGGTATCGCGGCTTAATAATTTTAAATTTCATTAATTTAAAACGCGCCAAAAATTATTCTTTCATATATTTTAACAGTACATTGTCTACACATTATGACTGTACCATCAGAATACCAGCCTACAAACTTTTTGATATGATATGCGTAATATAATTGCGCGCCGTATGGGAATCGCGGCTTAGAAGTTTTAATTTGCAATATTTTAAAACGCGCAAAATATTATTCTTTCATATATTATAACAGTACATTGTCTACACATTATGATGGTACCATCAGAATATCAGCCTACAAACTTTTTAATATGATATGCGTAATATAATTTTGCACCATATGGGTATCGCGGCTTAATAATTTTAAATTTCATTAATCTAAAACGCGCCAAAAATTATTCTTTCATATATTTTAACAGTACATTGTCTACACATTATGATGGTACCATCAGAATATCAGCCTACAAACTTTTTGATATAATATGCAGAATATAATTGTGCGCCGTATGGGAATCGCGGCTTAAAAGTTTTAATTTTCAATATTTTAAAACGCGCCAAAAATAATTCTTTGATATATTTTAACAGTACATTGTCTACACATTATGATGGTATCATCAGAATACCAGCCTACAAACTTTTTGATATGATATGCGTAATATAATTTTGCGCCGTATGGGTATCGCGGCTTAATAATTTTAAATTTCATTAATTTAAAACGCGCCAAAAATTATTCTTTCCTATATATTTTAACAGTACATTGTCTACACATTATGACTGTACCATCAGTATACCAGCCTACAAACTTTTTGATATGATATGCGTAATATAATTGCGCGCCGTATGGGAATCGCGGCTTAGAAGTTTTAATTTTCAATATTTCAAAACTCGCCAAAAATAATTCTTTCATATATTTTAACAGTACATTGTCTACACATTATGACTGTACCATCAGAATACCAGCCTACAAACTTTTTGATATGATATGCGTAATATAATTGCGCGCCGTATGAGTATCGCGGCTTAATAATTTTAAATTTCATTAATTTAAAACGCGCCAAAAATTATTCTTTCATATATTTTAACAGTACATTGTCTACACATTATGATGGTACCATCAGAATACCAGCCTACAAACTTTTTGATATGATATGCGTAATATAATTGCGCGCCGTATGGGAATCGCGGTTTAGAAGTTTTAATTTGCAATATTTTAAAACGCGCCAAAAATAATTCTTTCATATATTTTAACAGTACATTGTCTACACATTATGATGATACCATCAGAATACCAGCCTACAAACTTTTTGATATGATATGCGTAATATAATTTTGCGCCGTATGGGTATCGCGGCTTAATAATTTTAAATTTCATTAATTTAAAACGCGCCAAAAATTATTCTTTCATATATTTTAACAGTACATTGTCTACACATTATGATGGTACCATCAGAATACCAGCCTACAAACTTTTTGATATGATATGCGTAATATAATTGCGCGCCGTATGGGAATCGCGGTTTAGAAGTTTTAATTTGCAATATTTTAAAACGCGCCAAAAATTATTCTTTCATATATTTTAACAGTACATTGTCTACACATTATGATGGTACCATCAGAATACCAGCCTACAAACTTTTTGATATAATATGCAGAATATAATTGTGCGCCGTATGGGAATCGCGGCTTAAAAGTTTTAATTTTCAATATTTTAAAACGGGCCAAAAATAATTCTTTGATATATTTTAACAGTACATTGTCTACACATTATGACTGTACCATCAGAATACCAGCCTACAAACTTTTTGATATGATATGCGTAATATAATTGCGCGCCGTATGGGAATCGCGGTTTAGAGGTTTTAATTTTCAATATTTTAAAACGCGCCAAAAATAATTCTTTCATATATTTTAACAGTACATTGTCTACACATTATGATGGTATCATCAGAATACCAGCCTACAAACTTTTTGATATGATATGCGTAATATAATTTTGCGCCGTATGGGTATCGCGGCTTAATAATTTTAAATTTCATTAACTTAAAACGCGCCAAAAATAATTCTTTCATATATTTTAACAGTACATTGTCTACACATTATGATGATACCATCAGAATACCAGCCTACAAACTTTTTGATATGATATGCGTAATATAATTTTGCGCCGTATGGGTATCGCGGCTTAATAATTTTAAATTTCATTAATTTAAAACGCGCCAAAAATTATTCTTTCATATATTTTAACAGTACATTGTCTACACATTATGATGGCACCATCAGAATACCACCCTACAAACTTTTTGATATAATATGCAGAATATAATTGTGCGCCGTATGGGAATCGCGGCTTAAAAGTTTTAATTTTCAATATTTTAAAACGCGCCAAAAATAATTCTTTGATATATTTTAACAGTACATTGTCTACACATTATGACTGTACCATCAGAATACCAGCCTACAAACTTTTTGATATGATATGCGTAATATAATTGCGCGCCGTATGGGAATCGCGGCTTAGAAGTTTTAATTTTCAATATTTCAAAACGCGCCAAAAATAATTCTTTCATATATTTTAACAGTACATTGTCTACACATTATGATGGTATCATCAGAATACCAGCCTACAAACTTTTTGATATGATATGCGTAATATAATTTTGCGCCGTATGGGTATCGCGGCTTAATAATTTTAAATTTCATTAATTTAAAACGCGCCAAAAATTATTCTTTCATATATTTTAACAGTACATTGTCTACACATTATGACTGTACCATCAGTATACCAGCCTACAAACTTTTTGATATGATATGCGTAATATAATTGCGCGCCGTATGGGAATCGCGGCTTAGAAGTTTTAATTTTCAATATTTTAAAACGCGCCAAAAATAATTCTTTCATATATTTTAACAGTACATTGTCTACACATTATGATGATACCATCAGAATACCAGCCTACAAACTTTTTGATATGATATGCGTAATATAATTTTGCGCCGTATGGGTATCGCGGCTTAATAATTTTAAATTTCATTAATTTAAAACGCGCCAAAAATTATTCTTTCATATATTTTAACAGTACATTGTCTACACATTATGATGGTACCATCAGAATACCAGCCTACAAACTTTTTGATATGATATGCCTAATATAATTTTGCACCGTATGGGTATCGCGGCTTAATAATTTTAAATTTCATTAATTTAAAACGCGCCAATAATTATTCTTTCATATATTTTAACAGTACATTGTCTACACATTATGACTGTACCATCAGAATACCAGCCTACAAACTTTTTGATATGATATGCGTAATATAATTGCGCGCCGTATGAGTATCGCGGCTTAATAATTTTAAATTTCATTAATTTAAAACGCGCCAAAAATTATTCTTTCATATATTTTAACAGTACATTGTCTACACATTATGATGGTACCATCAGAATATCAGCCTACAAACTTTTTGATATGATATGCGTAATATAATTTTGCGCCGTATGGGTATCGCGGCTTAGAAGTTTTAATTTTCAATATTTTAAAACGCGCCAAAAATAATTCTTTCATATATTTTAACAGTACATAGTCTACACATTATGACTGTACCATCAGAATACCAGCCTACAAACTTTTTGATATGATATGCGTAATATAATTTTGCGCCGTATGGGTATCGCGGCTTAATAATTTTAAATTTCATTAATTTAAAACGCGCCAATAATTATTCTTTCATATATTTTAACAGTACATAGTCTACACATTATGACTGCACCATCAGAATACTAGCCTACAAACTTTTTGATTTGATATGCGTAATATAATTTTGCGCCGTATGGGTATCGCGGCTTAATAATTTTAAATTTCATTAATTTAAAACGCGCCAAAAATTATTCTTTCATATATTTTAACAGTACATTGTCTACACATTATGACTGTACCATCAGAATACCAGCCTACAAACTTTTTGATATGATATGCGTAATAGAATTGCGCGCCGTATGGGAATCGCGGCTTAGAAGTTTTAATTTGCAATATTTTAAAACGCGCCAAAAATTATTCTTTCATATATTTTAACAGTACATTGTCTACACATTATGATGGTACCATCAGAATACCAGCCTACAAACTTTTTGATCTAAAATACGTAAAATGAATCCGCGCCGTATGGGAATCGCGGCTTAGAAGTTTTAATTTTCAATAATTCAAAACGCGCCAAAAATAATTCTTTCATATATTTTAACAGTACATTGTCTACACATTATGATGGTATCATCAGAATACCAACCTACAAACTTTTTGATATGATATGCGTAATATAATTTTGCGCCGTATGGGTATCGCGGCTTAATAATTTTAAATTTCATTAATTTAAAACGCGCCAAAAATTATTCTTTCATATATTTTAACAGTACATTGTCTACACATTATGACTGTACCATCAGAATACCAGCCTACAAACTTTTTGATATGATATGCGTAATATAATTGCGCGCCGTATGAGTATCGCGGCTTAATAATTTTAAATTTCATTAATTTAAAACGCGCCAAAAATTATTCTTTCATATATTTTAACAGTACATTGTCTACACATTATGATGGTACCATCAGAATATCAGCCTACAAACTTTTTGATATGATATGCGTAATATAATTTTGCGCCGTATGGGTATCGCGGCTTAGAAGTTTTAATTTTCAATATTTTAAAACGCGCCAAAAATAATTCTTTCATATATTTTAACAGTACATAGTCTACACATTATGACTGTACCATCAGAATACCAGCCTACAAACTTTTTGATATGATATGCGTAATATAATTTTGCGCCGTATGGGTATCGCGGCTTAATAATTTTAAATTTCATTAATTTAAAACGCGCCAATAATTATTCTTTCATATATTTTAACAGTACATAGTCTACACATTATGACTGCACCATCAGAATACTAGCCTACAAACTTTTTGATTTGATATGCGTAATATAATTTTGCGCCGTATGGGTATCGCGGCTTAATAATTTTAAATTTCATTAATTTAAAACGCGCCAAAAATTATTCTTTCATATATTTTAACAGTACATTGTCTACACATTATGACTGTACCATCAGAATACCAGCCTACAAACTTTTTGATATGATATGCGTAATAGAATTGCGCGCCGTATGGGAATCGCGGCTTAGAAGTTTTAATTTGCAATATTTTAAAACGCGCCAAAAATTATTCTTTCATATATTTTAACAGTACATTGTCTACACATTATGATGGTACCATCAGAATACCAGCCTACAAACTTTTTGATCTAAAATACGTAAAATGAATCCGCGCCGTATGGGAATCGCGGCTTAGAAGTTTTAATTTTCAATAATTCAAAACGCGCCAAAAATAATTCTTTCATATATTTTAACAGTACATTGTCTACACATTATGATGGTATCATCAGAATACCAACCTACAAACTTTTTGATATGATATGCGTAATATAATTTTGCGCCGTATGGGTATCGCGGCTTAATAATTTTAAATTTCATTAATTTAAAACGCGCCAAAAATTATTCTTTCATATATTTTAACAGTACATTGTCTACACATTATGACTGTACCATCAGAATACCAGCCTACAAACTTTTTGATATGATATGCGTAATATAATTGCGCGCCGTATGGGAATCGCGGCTTAGAAGTTTTAATTTGCAATATTTTAAAACGCGCAAAATGTTATTCTTTCATATATTATAACAGTACATTGTCTACACATTATGATGGTACCATCAGAATATCAGCCTACAAACTTTTTAATATGATATGCGTAATATAATTTTGCACCATATGGGTATCGCGGCTTAATAATTTTAAATTTCATTAATCTAAAACGCGCCAAAAATTATTCTTTCATATATTTTAACAGTACATTGTCTACACATTATGATGGTACCATCAGAATATCAGCCTACAAACTTTTTGATATAATATGCAGAATATAATTGTGCGCCGTATGGGAATCGCGGCTTAAAAGTTTTAATTTTCAATATTTTAAAACGCGCCAAAAATAATTCTTTGATATATTTTAACAGTACATTGTCTACACATTATGACTGTACCATCAGAATACCAGCCTACAAACTTTTTGATATGATATGCGTAATATAATTGCGCGCCGTATGGGAATCGCGGCTTAGAAGTTTTAATTTTCAATATTTCAAAACGCGCCAAAAATAATTCTTTCATATATTTTAACAGTACATTGTCTACACATTATGATGGTATCATCAGAATACCAGCCTACAAACTTTTTGATATGATATGCGTAATATAATTTTGCGCCGTATGGGTATCGCGGCTTAATAATTTTAAATTTCATTAATTTAAAACGCGCCAAAAATTATTCTTTCCTATATATTTTAACAGTACATTGTCTACACATTATGACTGTACCATCAGTATACCAGCCTACAAACTTTTTGATATGATATGCGTAATATAATTGCGCGCCGTATGGGAATCGCGGCTTAGAAGTTTTAATTTTCAATATTTCAAAACTCGCCAAAAATAATTCTTTCATATATTTTAACAGTACATTGTCTACACATTATGACTGTACCATCAGAATACCAGCCTACAAACTTTTTGATATGATATGCGTAATATAATTGCGCGCCGTATGAGTATCGCGGCTTAATAATTTTAAATTTCATTAATTTAAAACGCGCCAAAAATTATTCTTTCATATATTTTAACAGTACATTGTCTACACGTTATGATGGTACCATCAGAATATCAGCCTACAAACTTTTTGATATGATATGCGTAATATAATTTTGCGCCGTATGGGTATCGCGGCTTAGAAGTTTTAATTTTCAATATTTTAAAAAGCGCCAAAAATAATTCTTTCATATATTTTAACAGTACATAGTCTACACATTATGACTGTACAATCAGAATACCAGCCTACAAACTTTTTGATATGATATGCGTAATATAATTTTGCGCCGTATGGGTATCGCGGCTTAATAATTTTAAATTTCATTAATTTAAAACGCGCCAATAATTATTCTTTCATATATTTTAACAGTACATAGTCTACACATTATGACTGTACCATCAGAATACCAGCCTACAAACTTTTTGATATAATATGCGGAATATAATTGTGCGCCGTATGGGAATCGCGGCTTAGAAGTTTTAATTTTCAATATTTTAAAACGCGCCAAAAATAATTCTTTCATATATTTTAACAGTACATTGTCTACACATTATGATGGTACCATCAGAATATCAGCCTACAAACTTTTTAATATGATATGCGTAATATAATTTTGCACCATATGGGTATCGCGGCTTAATAATTTTAAATTTCATTAATCTAAAACGCGCCAAAAATTATTCTTTCATATATTTTAACAGTACATTGTCTACACATTATGATGGTACCATCAGAATACCAGCCTACAAACTTTTTGATATAATATGCGGAATATAATTGTGCGCCGTATGGGAATCGCGGCTTAGAAGTTTTAATTTTCAATATTTTAAAACGCGCCAAAAATAATTCTTTCATATATTTTAACAGTACATTGTCTACACATTATGACTGTACCATCAGAATACCAGCCTACAAACTTTTTGATATGATATGCGTAATAGAATTGCGCGCCGTATGGGAATCGCGGCTTAGAAGTTTTAATTTGCAATATTTTAAAACGCGCCAAAAATTATTCTTTCATATATTTTAACAGTACATTGTCTACACATTATGATGGTACCATCAGAATACCAGCCTACAAACTTTTTGATCTAAAATACGTAAAATGAATCCGCGCCGTATGGGAATCGCGGCTTAGAAGTTTTAATTTTCAATAATTCAAAACGCGCCAAAAATAATTCTTTCATATATTTTAACAGTACATTGTCTACACATTATGATGGTATCATCAGAATACCAACCTACAAACTTTTTGATATGATATGCGTAATATAATTTTGCGCCGTATGGGTATCGCGGCTTAATAATTTTAAATTTCATTAATTTAAAACGCGCCAATAATTATTCTTTCATATATTTTAACAGTACATAGTCTACACATTATGACTGTACCATCAGAATACCAGCCTACAAACTTTTTGAGATGATATGCGTAATATAATTTTGCGCCGTATGGGTATCGCGGCTTAATAATTTTAAATTTCATTAATTTAAAACGCGCCAAAAATTATTCTTTCATATATTTTAACAGTACATTGTCTACACATTATGATGGTACCATCAGAATACCAGCCTACAAACTTTTTGATCTAAAATACGTAAAATGAATCCGCGCCGTATGGGAATCGCGGCTTAGAAGTTTTAATTTTCAATAATTCAAAACGCGCCAAAAATAATTCTTTCATATATTTTAGCAGTACATTGTCTACACATTATGATGGTATCATCAAAATACCAACCTACAAACTTTTTGATATGATATGCGTAATATAATTTTGCGCCGTATGGGTATCGCGGCTTAATAATTTTAAATTTCATTAATTTAAAACGCGCCAAAAATTATTCTTTCATATATTTTAACAGTACATTGTCTACACATTATGACTGTACCATCAGAATACCAGCCTACAAACTTTTTGATATGATATGCGTAATATAATTGCGCGCCGTATGGGAATCGCGGCTTAGAAGTTTTAATTTGCAATATTTTAAAACGCGCAAAATATTATTCTTTCATATATTATAACAGTACATTGTCTACACATTATGATGGTACCATCAGAATATCAGCCTACAAACTTTTTAATATGATATGCGTAATATAATTTTGCACCATATGGGTATCGCGGCTTAATAATTTTAAATTTCATTAATCTAAAACGCGCCAAAAATTATTCTTTCATATATTTTAACAGTACATTGTCTACACATTATGATGGTACCATCAGAATACCAGCCTACAAACTTTTTGATATAATATGCGGAATATAATTGTGCGCCGTATGGGAATCGCGGCTTAGAAGTTTTAATTTTCAATATTTTAAAACGCGCCAAAAATAATTCTTTCATATATTTTAACAGTACATTGTCTACACATTATGACTGTACCATCAGAATACCAGCCTACAAACTTTTTGATATGATATGCGTAATAGAATTGCGCGCCGTATGGGAATCGCGGCTTAGAAGTTTTAATTTGCAATATTTTAAAACGCGCCAAAAATTATTCTTTCATATATTTTAACAGTACATTGTCTACACATTATGATGGTACCATCAGAATACCAGCCTACAAACTTTTTGATCTAAAATACGTAAAATGAATCCGCGCCGTATGGGAATCGCGGCTTAGAAGTTTTAATTTTCAATAATTCAAAACGCGCCAAAAATAATTCTTTCATATATTTTAACAGTACATTGTCTACACATTATGATGGTATCATCAGAATACCAACCTACAAACTTTTTGATATGATATGCGTAATATAATTTTGCGCCGTATGGGTATCGCGGCTTAATAATTTTAAATTTCATTAATTTAAAACGCGCCAAAAATTATTCTTTCATATATTTTAACAGTACATTGTCTACACATTATGACTGTACCATCAGAATACCAGCCTACAAACTTTTTGATATGATATGCGTAATATAATTGCGCGCCGTATGGGAATCGCGGCTTAGAAGTTTTAATTTGCAATATTTTAAAACGCGCAAAATATTATTCTTTCATATATTATAACAGTACATTGTCTACACATTATGATGGTACCATCAGAATATCAGCCTACAAACTTTTTAATATGATATGCGTAATATAATTTTGCACCATATGGGTATCGCGGCTTAATAATTTTAAATTTCATTAATCTAAAACGCGCCAAAAATTATTCTTTCATATATTTTAACAGTACATTGTCTACACATTATGATGGTACCATCAGAATATCAGCCTACAAACTTTTTGATATAATATGCAGAATATAATTGTGCGCCGTATGGGAATCGCGGCTTAAAAGTTTTAATTTTCAATATTTCAAAACGCGCCAAAAATAATTCTTTGATATATTTTAACAGTACATTGTCTACACATTATGATGGTATCATCAGAATACCAGCCTACAAACTTTTTGATATGATATGCGTAATATAATTTTGCGCCGTATGGGTATCGCGGCTTAATAATTTTAAATTTCATTAATTTAAAACGCGCCAAAAATTATTCTTTCCTATATATTTTAACAGTACATTGTCTACACATTATGACTGTACCATCAGTATACCAGCCTACAAACTTTTTGATATGATATGCGTAATATAATTGCGCGCCGTATGGGAATCGCGGCTTAGAAGTTTTAATTTTCAATATTTCAAAACTCGCCAAAAATAATTCTTTCATATATTTTAACAGTACATTGTCTACACATTATGACTGTACCATCAGAATACCAGCCTACAAACTTTTTGATATGATATGCGTAATATAATTGCGCGCCGTATGAGTATCGCGGCTTAATAATTTTAAATTTCATTAATTTAAAACGCGCCAAAAATTATTCTTTCATATATTTTAACAGTACATTGTCTACACATTATGATGGTACCATCAGAATACCAGCCTACAAACTTTTTGATATGATATGCGTAATATAATTGCGCGCCGTATGGGAATCGCGGTTTAGAAGTTTTAATTTGCAATATTTTAAAACGCGCCAAAAATAATTCTTTCATATATTTTAACAGTACATTGTCTACACATTATGATGATACCATCAGAATACCAGCCTACAAACTTTTTGATATGATATGCGTAATATAATTTTGCGCCGTATGGGTATCGCGGCTTAATAATTTTAAATTTCATTAATTTAAAACGCGCCAAAAATTATTCTTTCATATATTTTAACAGTACATTGTCTACACATTATGATGGTACCATCAGAATACCAGCCTACAAACTTTTTGATATGATATGCGTAATATAATTGCGCGCCGTATGGGAATCGCGGTTTAGAAGTTTTAATTTGCAATATTTTAAAACGCGCCAAAAATTATTCTTTCATATATTTTAACAGTACATTGTCTACACATTATGATGGTACCATCAGAATACCAGCCTACAAACTTTTTGATATAATATGCAGAATATAATTGTGCGCCGTATGGGAATCGCGGCTTAAAAGTTTTAATTTTCAATATTTTAAAACGGGCCAAAAATAATTCTTTGATATATTTTAACAGTACATTGTCTACACATTATGACTGTACCATCAGAATACCAGCCTACAAACTTTTTGATATGATATGCGTAATATAATTGCGCGCCGTATGGGAATCGCGGTTTAGAGGTTTTAATTTTCAATATTTTAAAACGCGCCAAAAATAATTCTTTCATATATTTTAACAGTACATTGTCTACACATTATGATGGTATCATCAGAATACCAGCCTACAAACTTTTTGATATGATATGCGTAATATAATTTTGCGCCGTATGGGTATCGCGGCTTAATAATTTTAAATTTCATTAACTTAAAACGCGCCAAAAATAATTCTTTCATATATTTTAACAGTACATTGTCTACACATTATGATGATACCATCAGAATACCAGCCTACAAACTTTTTGATATGATATGCGTAATATAATTTTGCGCCGTATGGGTATCGCGGCTTAATAATTTTAAATTTCATTAATTTAAAACGCGCCAAAAATTATTCTTTCATATATTTTAACAGTACATTGTCTACACATTATGATGGCACCATCAGAATACCACCCTACAAACTTTTTGATATAATATGCAGAATATAATTGTGCGCCGTATGGGAATCGCGGCTTAAAAGTTTTAATTTTCAATATTTTAAAACGCGCCAAAAATAATTCTTTGATATATTTTAACAGTACATTGTCTACACATTATGACTGTACCATCAGAATACCAGCCTACAAACTTTTTGATATGATATGCGTAATATAATTGCGCGCCGTATGGGAATCGCGGCTTAGAAGTTTTAATTTTCAATATTTCAAAACGCGCCAAAAATAATTCTTTCATATAATTTAACAGTACATTGTCTACACATTATGATGGTATCATCAGAATACCAGCCTACAAACTTTTTGATATGATATGCGTAATATAATTTTGCGCCGTATGGGTATCGCGGCTTAATTATTTTAAATTTCATTAATTTAAAACGCGCCAAAAATTATTCTTTCATATATTTTAACAGTACATTGTCTACACATTATGACTGTACCATCAGTATACCAGCCTACAAACTTTTTGATATGATATGCGTAATATAATTGCGCGCCGTATGGGAATCGCGGCTTAGAAGTTTTAATTTTCAATATTTTAAAACGCGCCAAAAATAATTCTTTCATATATTTTAACAGTACATTGTCTACACATTATGATGATACCATCAGAATACCAGCCTACAAACTTTTTGATATGATATGCGTAATATAATTTTGCGCCGTATGGGTATCGCGGCTTAATAATTTTAAATTTCATTAATTTAAAACGCGCCAATAATTATTCTTTCATATATTTTAACAGTACATTGTCTACACATTATGACTGTACCATCAGAATACCAGCCTACAAACTTTTTGATATGATATGCGTAATATAATTGCGCGCCGTATGAGTATCGCGGCTTAATAATTTTAAATTTCATTAATTTAAAACGCGCCAAAAATTATTCTTTCATATATTTTAACAGTACATTGTCTACACATTATGATGGTACCATCAGAATATCAGCCTACAAACTTTTTGATATGATATGCGTAATATAATTTTGCGCCGTATGGGTATCGCGGCTTAGAAGTTTTAATTTTCAATATTTTAAAACGCGCCAAAAATAATTCTTTCATATATTTTAACAGTACATAGTCTACACATTATGACTGTACCATCAGAATACCAGCCTACAAACTTTTTGATATGATATGCGTAATATAATTTTGCGCCGTATGGGTATCGCGGCTTAATAATTTTAAATTTCATTAATTTAAAACGCGCCAATAATTATTCTTTCATATATTTTAACAGTACATAGTCTACACATTATGACTGCACCATCAGAATACTAGCCTACAAACTTTTTGATTTGATATGCGTAATATAATTTTGCGCCGTATGGGTATCGCGGCTTAATAATTTTAAATTTCATTAATTTAAAACGCGCCAAAAATTATTCTTTCATATATTTTAACAGTACATTGTCTACACATTATGACTGTACCATCAGTATACCAGCCTACAAACTTTTTGATATGATATGCGTAATATAATTGCGCGCCGTATGGGAATCGCGGCTTAGAAGTTTTAATTTTCAATATTTTAAAACGCGCCAAAAATAATTCTTTCATATATTTTAACAGTACATTGTCTACACATTATGATGATACCATCAGAATACCAGCCTACAAACTTTTTGATATGATATGCGTAATATAATTTTGCGCCGTATGGGTATCGCGGCTTAATAATTTTAAATTTTATTAATTTAAAACGTGCCAAAAATTATTCTTTCATATATTTTAACAGTACATTGTCTACACATTATGATGGTACCATCAGAATACCAGCCTACAAACTTTTTGATATGATATGCGTAATATAATTTTGCACCGTATGGGTATCGCGGCTTAATAATTTTAAATTTCATTAATTTAAAACGCGCCAATAATTATTCTTTCATATATTTTAACAGTACATTGTCTACACATTATGACTGTACCATCAGAATACCAGCCTACAAACTTTTTGATATGATATGCGTAATATAATTGCGCGCCGTATGAGTATCGCGGCTTAATAATTTTAAATTTCATTAATTTAAAACGCGCCAAAAATTATTCTTTCATATATTTTAACAGTACATTGTCTACACATTATGATGGTACCATCAGAATATCAGCCTACAAACTTTTTGATATGATATGCGTAATATAATTTTGCGCCGTATGGGTATCGCGGCTTAGAAGTTTTAATTTTCAATATTTTAAAACGCGCCAAAAATAATTCTTTCATATATTTTAATAGTACATAGTCTACACATTATGACTGTACCATCAGAATACCAGCCTACAAACTTTTTGATATGATATGCGTAATATAATTTTGCGCCGTATGGGTATCGCGGCTTAATAATTTTAAATTTCATTAATTTAAAACGCGCCAATAATTATTCTTTCATATATTTTAACAGTACATTGTCTACACATTATGACTGTACCATCAGAATATCAGCCTACAAACTTTTTGATATGATATGCGTAATATAATTTTGCGCCGTATGGGTATCGCGGCTTAATAATTTTAAATTTCATTAATTTAAAACGCGCCAAAAATTATTCTGAAAAAACATTAATATTTTTATATAACGTTAGTTTAAACTTGATTAATATTTTTTGACAGAAATCATTTGATTAAAGGTTTAATTTGCTAATTAAATTTTAAAATATTAATATGTTAAAAAGTTTAAAATAGTAATATGTTGTGTATATTACGTTATTATACTTTATTTTCGATTAATATTATTTGACGGAAAATAGCTGTTTACTGTCAAAAATATTAACAATGTTTAAAGTAGCTAATTTCTATCAAAAAGTATTAATAAATACTTTCGTTAATAAAATCATATTTTGACGTTATGATTAACTCGATTCACAAAAGATTTTTATAGAAAATTCTATTTTGTTTGCACTTCTGTTTTAGATTTAAATACTAAATTTTTATGTATTGCATTATTAATTAATAAATATTTTTTTATGCGTTGATTGTAATACATGCATGAGAATATGTGAATTAATTATGCAATGCATAAATATTTATTATTTATATCTTTAACAGGGGAATAAAAAAACAGAATTTTCCACAAGAATTTTTCGGTCAAAATATCTGCCCTTCTATTAGATTCGTGCGTCTGTACACATACATCCACCACGCTGCACGTCTCGTGCGAGACTGACGGCAAGACTCTGAGCAACGGCATCGCCTAATACAATCTATATGTCCACCACGCTGCGCGCCTCGCGCGAGACTGACGACTGACGATCAGTCTCGCAATCGCAATGTCTCGAGAATCGAGAATCAGCCTCGCGCGAGATGCGCAGCGTGGCGGACGTGTAGTGTGTAGGGTGCGCTTGGCGATACCGCTGCTCAGTCTTGCGGTCAGTCTCGCACGAGACGTGCAGCGTGGGGGATATATGTGTACAGACGCACGAATCTGATAGAAGCATAGATATTTTGATCGAAAGATTCTTGTAGATAATTTTATTTTTTTTTGTTTTCTGTTCAAGATTTAAGTAATAAATATTTATGCATTGCATAATTAATTCACATATTATTATGCATGCATTGCAATCAATACATAAAGAGGTATATATTAATTAATTATGCAATGCATAAAAATTTAGTATTTAAATCTAAAACAAGTGCGAACAAAGAAATAGAATTTTCTGTTAGACTGTTTTGATAATCGAGATAATCACAACGTCGAGACTAATTACGATTTTATGGACGAGAAGATTTATTAATATTTTTTATAGAAATTAGCTACTTTAAACTTGGTTATTATTTTTGACAGTTATCAGCTGATTTCTGTCAAAAAATATTAATCGAGGATAAAGTATTATCAACATTACTACTTTAATTTCTATAACGTATTATTACTCTGTAATTTAATTAGCAAATAAATGCTTTAGTAATGTTTTTTGACAGAAATCAGCTGATTAAAGCGCCAATTTGTTAATGAAGGTTTTAAATAATATATTTTAAAAATTAAAATAATAATTTGTTTAAAATAATATGTTATGGAATTTTAAAATAGATTAATATTTTTTGACAGTTTTATCAGTTGAGAGAGAGAGAGAGAGAGAGATTCTGTCAAAAAAATATTATTATTTTAATAATTTTTTTTTTAATATAAAATTGAAGAATGGCGCGCGCGTAGCGCGCGCTTGTGTTGTTCTAGTTTTCTAGTTATTTTTTCTAGTTAAATATATATAAATAAAGGAAATTATTATTATATATATTATATATACATATATATACATATATATATATATCCATAATGAAAAAAGTCATGTAGACCTGAGCAGTTAGCGTTTCGAGTCGATATAAGCGGAATGGGATTGATTTTAAATTATTTTTGAGCATGGTTGGATATTATCAAATCGCATTAGGTGTTAAAATTGATTCATTGTTAAATAAAATGTTTTTATTTCTATATAAGCCGATAGATCCATAGGCGTATCATATAACTTATATAACGAAATAATCAAGCCGGAGTTAAATTTTTGATAAGAATGCACTTAAACATGCACAAAAATAAAGTTAAATTGATCAGATTTCGTAAATTAATTACTATAATTAATCATCTAATTAAGACTGAATATTAATTAAGCGAGATGTTTTTCTATTTAAATTATATGATTTCTATACTTACCGATTCATTGATTTATATATTATTTAGAAATAAAAACATTTTTTTGACGATGGATTAATTTTAATACTTATTGCGATTTGAAATAACCAAATCACGCCCAAAAATAATTTTATTTCAATCCCATTCCGTTTAATTAATATCCTCATTAGTCAAATAAGTATGACAATTGATTTGGGATAAATCTAAACAATATAACTTCATTTTCGGACATATCTGAGTCCATCTTATATAGTTATGAAACATTTAACTCGAGCTTGATTATTTTATTATTCAAGTTATATCTTATTTATTCTGAAACAATTATTATATCATAATCTTTAGCTAATTAAGGATGAATATTAATTAAGCAAGATGGGATTGATTTAAAATTATTTTTGGGCATGGTTAAATAATATCTTTATATAACTTTTTAAGACGAAATAAAAAGAAAATTTAAATTTCAAGTTTGTATAATTGATCTGCGATTACACAGTTCACCAACAAGAACTTGCTCTTAACAAAAAAGGAGATTGTTTCTCGTAATCTTTATAGTGCTGGATAAGATTCAAAATTGTGCTTTCTCGCCCAAATTGTTCTCTATAATATCTTTTTCTTGTAATATTTTTTTTATTGAGTATTATTTTACTTGTATTATTTTTTTTATTATAACTGTATTAATCAATCAAATTTGAAAATTTTCTATTTTATTTTGGTAAATTACGAATATCCTATAAACATTAACCGATAAAATAATATTAAAAGACACAAGTAAGAAATGCATATGTTATTAAATTGCGAATTTACCATGTCTATTGTCTTGTCAACCCAACAATATGACTATGTCAACGTGATATCTGACAGTGACGATGCTGTGATATGTTGTTCATAAGATAACGCATTGTCGTATACATTGTATATAGTTTTTCATTTTGTATAGTTTTTCAGCGCGAAAAACGAAAAATTGCCATTATTTTTCCGCATCAACCGATTAATAAAATACAGTAGACACTTGCGTAATGAATGGTTGAGGATGCATTTTAATCGTATAACTCATTGTAATCGGACACATTCATAAGTATCACAATAACAGTTTCATAAAGGCATTTTAATTATTCAAAAAAGGAACATGTGTTTTCAACAAATTTTGAACGGATCGCACAACAGACGACATGACAGTTTTACACATGACGTGTGTTTATTTCAGATAATACCACTGCAATACTTTTCCCTTATTAAAAGACACCCTGTATATGCAGTATATATATATATATATATGTATATATATATATACATATATATATATACATATATACACACACATATATATCAAAAATTTTTATTTAATTAGTGCAACTATTTAATATCATTATTTTTGTAAAAAATTAAAATAGCTATTTTGTACAACTATTTTAGATTATATTTGATTATAGTTAATTATTCGGTTATATTTGTATTCGATTATATGTATTTATTTCGAAAATATTTGTATAATTTTTTAATTTTTGTTTATGCAATTTTTGATAATATTATTTTTGTGGGATATATATGTATTAGGGAATTAAAATAAATATACTTGGCGCCTTTTTTTACTATTTTAAAAAAGTAAATTTAATTGACGACAAAGAATAAGATATCTTTTCCGATTATTTGAGATTATATCCGCTTGCTTACGATTTTCGAGCACATGGATGGAATATTGTATATCCTTATGATGTATCGTGAGTATGCTTGTTTTGCTAGAATGTTTGATATTATAAAATAATGAGATATCCCAGCAAACATGAGTATATAACTGTTATATTGTCATATTATAATAAAACGAAATGTAACACGCAATATAACACGAATGTACAAGGTTATATACACGTTAGTAGTAATTTCCTACTCATATATATTACAGCTATATAACATTAATGTAACACGTAAATAACATGTTATATAATTTTCTTAAAAATTATATAATACTTACATAACATGTATAAAAATTAGTTGTAATTTCCCATTTATACAAAATTGCAGTGATATAACATAAATATAGCGCGGTATAAGTTATAAAATTGTTATATACATGTTATACATGCAAATATGAAGGTTAGGCGCATGTATGTATATGCGTATATGACAAAAGTACTTACAATTAGTTCAATGTAATTAAATATAAAAATAATAAAATTTAAATAATTTATTTTATAAAATTCTTTTATAATATTTTTAAAAAAATTGTTTTATAAAATTTTTATTTCAAATTAAAAATTTTATTTATATAAAAATAGTAAACTTTACAGCTTAACTTAAATATTATAATATTATGAGCGATTTCTCTCATTCGGACATTTATTTGTTCGCTTTCTAAGTTTTCGATCAGTTCAATATCTGAATTCTCTATTGGGATATATCAGAAAAATTAAACTGACAAAAATTAATTATGACATCTTTTTAATCTTAATAGTCATTTTTTGTAAGCTTTATATAATTCTCATGACTGAAATTTAAATACGAGATAGCTAGATCATCGCGCGTCGCATAGCGGTAAATGAATAAAGAACTAATGATTACTGAATATTGTTATTTTTGGAATATTGCTGTAACATTTCTCATAAAATATTACATATGTTATGTAATATTAAAGTAATGCTAATGTAGCATTTGTTATATAACGTGTAATATTTCAGTTAAGCCGGCGTCACACGATGTACGTTTTTTTGTATGATTAGCTTGTATGCTAGCTTGTATCCTGTACGTTGCTTGGTTTGCTGCATAGAGCGTTGTATAAACACGTCACACGAAGTTGGTTTGCTGTATGGAGTGTTGTATGAAGACGTCAGACGAAAGAAAACGTCAAACTAGGCCGTATTTTTCTCACTTCGTTGACTATTCTTGTCAGAGCTTCATAGCGTAAATGTTTATTGTGATAATTAGGATGCTTCACAGCATATAATGCAGGTTCTTTTTTATATGCCTCTATAAGAGAAACTATTTGTTCTTTATTCCACATTTTTATTAAAATATTAATATTCTGTCAAACGATTTTGACATATCATATCAACAGTGAAGATTGCATTGAATGAAACATTTCCGAAACGCTGATTGGTGCATGCAAGGAAACGAGCACGAAATAATGCACCGTAGCAAACATAGAAATCATACAAGCTAGACTTTCGCACTCAATGCATCGAAGTGTCTGGCATGCACAAGTGCAAGCACAGCAGCGTACAAACTAGCGTACAGCTAATTATACAGAAAAACCTACATCGTGTGACGCCGGCTTTTTATTGCTGTTATACTGTTATTAACCAGTGAATAACAAAGAAATATAACCGTTTTAAAACACAATTATATTGCAGTTACAAAAAAAATTATGTAACATAAATATTAATCAAATATAAATGTTGAAAATAACATTGGCTATGCGAGCCAAACGTGGATGTCAGTACGTATGCTTCCAATGAAATTAATTTTGTCTATAATTCTGTAGGGGGGTTAGAGGGGATTCGGGAAATTAAATCTCGAATTGAGATTATTCCCAAATAAAGTCTTGGCATAAGTACCAAGCAAAATTCGTGCCTCGTGCACATGAATTAAAAATTCCAACGAAAAAATTAATTTCATTGGAAGCATACGTACTGACATCCACATTTGGCTCGCATAGCCAATGTTATTTTCAACATTTATATTTGATTTATAACGAGCGTTTATAAATTCACACGGTATAAATATTAATAATGTATAACTCATGTTATATTGCGTGTTACTTCTAGATTATATAATAGTTATATTCTGTGTTTGCTGGGATAGTACGTTTATCGTCGTTTAATTTTGCATTCAAATTATATTTTAACGATCATTTTATCACACACAAAATGATAAAAAAAATTCAGTGCATTATAACAAAAAAACATATTTGCCTTTATGTCATTAATATTAATATCGAAGTAAAAAGTAATCAATGCATGACTATTATGGGTGCGTTCGGGGAGACGCTATTAGCGCTGACAGCGTCGTTCTATCTTTGTTACTTACTAAAAGTTGAACAAGGACAGAGCACGCTAATGCCGAACGCTGATACGAACCGCAGCACGTAATCTCATTGAATAGAATATATTATACGTCTATAAAAGTGCACAAAATGAAGCAGTTGCTTATTCACTATCAAAGTGACTGCAGGAACGACATAATCGCGATTTACCTTCAATAAGTATCAGAAGTGATCATACCCAGCAAACACATATTATAACAGTTATATAACATTGGAGTCAAAAATTAAAATAACAACGTTATATTTTTATTATATAATTGTTATGTATTATCTATTTATTATTGCTATATAACATACTAGCAAACGCATATATTATAACAGTTATATAACATTGAAACAAAAAATTAATATAACAGCTGTTATATATTTATTACATAAATTTATATATCATCTGTTTGCCGTTGCTATATAATATATTAGTAAATACCTATTATAACAGTTATATAACATTAGAATAAAAAATTAAAATAACAGCTGTTACATAATATTTATTATATAAAGTATATAACTCGTTTACTGTGTTGTTATATAATGTGTACGAAAAATAGTTATATGTTTCTTCATTTGCGTGTTTTGTGCAATGCTGCTAAATTTCGCGGTTTTTGTATACACACGGTCTTTTCCCGCGTGCTAAATGCATAATGTGGTGACAATGAAAAACCAATGTTAAAGTAGCGCTGGTGTCAAAGTGATACGTGATCGCCTCTCTAATAAAATATGATTTATGGTTGATTTATTGTTGGCGGGAAAGCCGGCAAAAAATATTGTGCTGTGCCTTCGTGTTGCAAAAGATTCACTTTCTTTACATAAACCAAAGACTGTAAGTATATTTAAAGTACTTATTATAAGACTGTTATATATTTTATATAACTGCGATGTTCGTCATTCCTCTAATATGCTTTTTCTTACAGAGATTAAAACTCTCTCCATTGAAAGATTTGATCGCCACATCTCGAGAGACCCTGAGCTATTGCTATTCGATCATCTGTAATTCGTTCATCGTAAGTACACAATTATTGTGGGTGAGCTGTGGAATGCTGGATTTTATATATTGAAGAAGGCGGAAAGTGTAAATATACAATTATTAATATTGCAAAATTTTTTAGGTTATATAGCGATATAGCCATATAAAAATATTGTAATCTGTACGCTATATATATATATATATTGTATGTCTTATTTCATAATTATTATTTGCATATTATATGTTCTTTATTAATATTATATACTTAATAGATTCAATCAGTAAATATTTTATTCATCATCAGACATTTGTGAAGTGTCATCGAAGCATCAATTTTTATGGTTTTCATATATTTTACAATAAGTCATTGTCAATAAGTGTATTAATTTTTTAAAACTGCTCTTTAAGATATTTTGCATATACAGTTTATATATATATCGCATATTTTATTTAATTTTTAATATGCTTATTGCCATATTATCTATTCGCATTTTGTTTCAGATTAATTTGATTATTTGTATGTAAAGTTTACTTGTATTTTATTAATATTTGCATATGATTTTGTATCTTATATAGTTAACTAAGATTTATTAATTTTCAAATTTTATATTTTATTATTTTTTTCTAACTACTATAACTTAATTTTTTAAATTTGTTCTAATTTAAATAATCGATCAAAATTATCAACATGCCAAAAACATATCACCATTTATCAAAAAGACATAAAAATCAATTGATTTCATGTCATATGTCACAATTACATAAAATTACAACTATAACATCAAATGTTTCCAAAAAACATTTTAAAATTAATTCTAATATTTGTAACTCTAACTCAGAGAATACATTTTCAAATGAAACTAATACTCTTCTCAGTGATAACATTTTCGATGCATCTAATAATATCTTTAATCCATCAATGGATAATAGTTTTTCAGCATCTAATAGTTTTGACATTCCTATTGCATCAGATCAAGATAGTTCTTCATTGTCTAATTTTTCTTCCAAATCAATTGATTTTAATAATGAAATCTCGGTACAAAATGTACAAAACTTAAGTTTACAAGAAGATTTGCAAATCTTAGTTTCAAAGCATTGTATTCCTCAAGGTACTGTAGATCAACTTCTTTTTATTTTGCGGAAACATGGTCATAATGATTTACCTGAAACGTGTAGAACTTTAATGAAAACACCACGTAATACTTTTCAAAATATATCTGCTGTTAGTGGTGGAAGATACATTCATTTTGGATTAGCTTCGGGAATAAAATACTCTATATCAAAATATTGTAAAATTATGCCTCGTGAAATAAAAATAAATATTAATATCGATGGTCTACCTTTAAGTAAAAGTTCAAGTAGCCAGTTTTGACCTATTCTCGCATCAATTGAAATTAAAGATCTTTATACCGAGCCTTTTGCAGTTGGGATATTTCACGGAATGTCCAAACCGAATAATGTAAATGATTTTCTTCGTCCTTTTGTTAATGAAGCACAAATTGTTTTTCGAGATGGTATATTATTAGATAATAATTTCCATTGTAAAATCATATTGAATGCAATTTTATGCGATGCTCCTGCAAAATCATTAATCACATGTACCAAAGGTCACACAGGTTATTTTTCATGTTCAAAATGTTTTCAAGAAGGTGATTTTGTATGTAATCGAGTTGTCTTTCCGGAAATTAATTGCACATTAAGAACAAATGAATCATTTCGTACTCGTAGTCAAGAGGAGCATCATATAGGTGATTCAATTTTAGAAAATCTCCCTATAGATATGATTTCACAAATTCCTTTAGATTACATGCACCTTGTTTGTTTAGGATCGAGGCGTTTATTACAATTTTATGTCAGGGGTAAAAAAGGTGTAAGATTATCCAAAGTTGCAATTGATTCCATTAATAAACATCTACTTGACACAAGAAAATGTATAACTAAAGAATTTTCGAGAATGCCAAAAAGTTTATTATATATTGATAGTTGGAAAGCTACGGAAGTTCGCCTTTTTTTACTTTATTTGGGTTTAGTTTTGTTAAAGCCATTTTTGTCTAAAGACTATTATAATCATTTTTTATCACTAAGTATAGCTATTCGTATATTTGCAGATCCAAAAAAATGTTTAATTCTTAACGATTTCGCACATTCCTTGATAACCTGGTTTATTTCAAACTATAGAAATGCTTTTGGACTGGAATATCTTTCACATAATATTCATAATTTAGAACATCTTGCAAATGATGTCAAAACTTTTGGATGTTTAGATGCTTTTAGTTGTTTTAAATTTGAGAATCACATGCAAAAAATTAAAAAGCGAATAAAAAATTGTGGCAAACCATTAGAGGAATATTCTAATCGAATTTTCGAATTAAATCAACTTCCATTAGAAAAATCATATTTAAAGTCATATCCTATTATTCATATTAAAAAGACAATTCAAAACACTAATGATATATCTCATTTAGAGTTCAATGGCTTCAATATTTTTACAAAAGAAAATGAAAACTGTTGTTTGTTGAACGATAATTCTTTGGCATTTATTTTAGAAATAATTTTAGATAGTAATGATGTTCCATACATAAATGTAAAGCGAATTTTATATACCGAACCATTTTTTAACACTCCATGTGATTCTAAAGAACTACTGGGTATACAAACTTTTTTGGAAACAAGTCCTTTTAACATAGAAAAATTGCCGGCAACAAACATAAAAACAAAATGTTTGAAATTAAAACATCTTGAGTTGCAAAACACATTTGTTATAATTCCACTTTTGCATGCATGTACCTAATTATTCTTATTTTGATTTTTTCTTTTAAAGAATTATTCTCATCTTGCAGTAATGTTCTTTTTAACAGCTTTATCATTACCAAGATTAAATATCTTAGTGTTTTTTTTTTAAAGAATGATGAGATAATACTGCAGGTTTTTTATGACTATTGATTTTCATATATTGCTATGTATTGCTGTGGTTGGTTTTAGCTTTAAGTTGTTTAAAATATTAAATAAATACTTTGATATTACCTATAATTAAGATTATTTTGTACCACGCCTTTTTTCACGGACAATACTTTCGTTCTAGAAATTGCACTTCTTGCAATTTCTTCTTGTGTCGGCGCGATCTTTGTTCATCGCGCAGGATTCTGTAAATATATATTTACAGAATCCTGCTTATAGTGCTGTTTTTTTTGTGCATATCAAATCGTCGATTTCTTTGTGTCGTCAATCTGTGTGCCTACCTGACTCCATAGTGCGCGCGTTACCGCTGTTACTACTATTTAAAGATTCCGAACAATTATAAAAAGTGTATAGTGTTTTTTGTAAAAACATTTATAACAAACTTTATATTCTACAAAGAATAATAGCTATGTACATATATACATATATTAATAGAATGTAGTGTCAAACTCACACACATCCTCGATACCCATCGTTCTACCTGAACATTACGGGTGGTGTGCGAATTATAAGAAACTCTGTATTCTGCATATATATTTTTTTCAGAGAAAATGTCCGAAACAAAATTGTACGCAATTGTACAATTTTTAGCTGATGAATCTTTCTCAGAGATTCCAACAAATTGGATTCAACGAAATAATGATGTCTTTATTTGTTGGTGGCCTAATACAAAGAATATCAGTTCGCTTATTAAAAATCGAGCTGAACCGGATAAAAAATTATGGTCAAGATTTGATATAACGGTGATAAAATATTGTTGTAAGTTATAATTTTATGAATACTATATTTTAATTATAATATTTTCATTATTTTAATTTTTTAACGTGTAAATGCATATTTTATTTATATTTTGTGTCAAAAATTAATTTATTATAATTACTATATATTATTACGGATGTTATTGTTATTGTTATTATATTTATATGTACATATGTATTTATTATTATTATTATTTGGGTAGCGTCACTTGCATCTGCCCGCAAATCAGCTGCAGATGCTCAGTATGGTACGACTGATGAAGAAAAATGTGGCCGAGGGCAAAGAAAATTAAAGAAAAATGAATATTATTTTTCTGAGAACGATGAAAATGATTATACTGACGATTCGAATGATGAAGAAAGAAACGCGTGTGATGATGATGAAGAAAATTACGATAACGAAAAAAACAAATCGGTTAAACACTTGAAACAGAGTAAATTTTAACATTTACTTTGAATTAAATGTTTTTATATAATTGCTGAATATTTGAGATGCTTATTTATTTTTGTTTGTTGTTATTTTTCTTATTATTTTATTTTGTTTGCAGATATTAATCGACCTGTTTTTAATTCTATTCCTGAATACAATTCTCAGCAAAAAGATAATTGTTGCCAATCTATCAATACTTCCAGTACTGATAAAAATTCAAATTGTTTTGTTTCCAAAAATACTGATAATGAAATTTCAGTATCACGCACAAGTAAGTTTATATATCTTACAATTTCTATGAATATAATAAAATGTAAATATTAAATAACCAACAATTGTAATCTGTAGATAACAACAAATGCAGTTCTAATGAAAAAACAAAAAAAATTACATATTCTGATAAGTCCGCATCACCCTCTGGTATAATGGATATTGAGAGTATTCCTATCTTAGAACTTCCAGAAATACAAGATATTTATAAAATTCTAGAACGGATAGAAAGTAAGTTATGACAATTATATCTGCAATGTATTATATGTACAATTTTAAGAATTTATTAAATATTTAATACTCATATATTTAATACTCTAATATACTTAATATTTAATACTAACACTGTGCGTGTGTGTCAATTATATGGATGATGTTTGCAATTATAAAAATATACAGAAATATATATACATACATATATATATATATATATATATATATATATATATATACACGCTATACGTTTCTTTTTAATTGTAGCAGGTTTAGATAAAGTTATACGTACAGGTTTAGATAAAGTTATACGTGCAAACGTTGCTACCAATTTCGAGCTAAAAAGTATCTCGAGAAGATTAAGTACATTGGAGTCTGGTCAACGTAATGATGCAGAATTGACAGAAAATGATATGGTAATGATAATGCCCTTATTGCCACTACAAACAGTTGAATCTATAAAAGAATTCGAAAATTTAATTATATCAAACGAAGTTGCTGCATCGCAATTTGTAAGTTATTTTTCATTTGCAATTATTTCTACATCTGTATAGAGATCTATCTATACCATTTACTATATCATTTCCATCTATATCATTTCTATACTAAAAAGAATCCATATAGAAAAATGAATAAGTTGGATTATAGAACATTAAAGTGAATGCAATTACCCATTGAATAAGAATCGTTAATTTTTTTAAAAGAAATAGTAAAGAGAATTAATTCATATGTATTATGTAAAACTTTTCATTTTTTTAAATATAGAATTATTTTTATAACCTTTTTTATATGCAGTTTTTATACATTTTTCAATAAACATTATTAACTACTTTCTTTTTCTAAATTTATAGTATAGTTGATATGATATTATCTCTATATTATATATTATTTACATAAATTTATTGTTAATTTCAGAAAAAATTGATCCTAAAAATTGGAGGCACCACTCCACGAAATAGCATTCATCGTACTTTAGAACGAATAATCAGCAATAAATGCGCAATAAACTGTTCCTGGAAAGGCGTTCGATTAAATTATAAAATAAACAATTTAACATTTATTAAGAATATACGTGGTAAATATTTGAAAATTATATTTAACTATTTTTTAAAATTCTTTTTCAATTCTGTTTAGATTACACAAACGTACATTTTTTTTATTAGATACTATTTAATTATTAAATATAATTTTCCTTTCATATACATGCGTATATGAAATTGTGTCAGTATATTAATTAAATTTTAACTTATTTTACAGATATTATATGCTCTGTACATTCAGGTTTAACTGAATCCGAATTCGATATAACTGCTGCGGAATGGTTCAGGTTTGCAAAGCAACGAGCAATACGAGAAGAAAAAAAAAATCTATAATACATGGTGCTATTTACATTTAATATACTCACACACGTTAAACACACATTAAATTGTTTTAGTTTAAAAATTCATTTATATATCTTAATTATTTGTGATATCATAAATATGTTTTTGTTTCGTTATTTTCTTATAATATATATATAGAAAGTTTACACATATATGTTATATATTTTCATTCAGAAATTTAATTTATATTTTAAATAGTTTATATACGTATATATAATTATATCATTTATGATAAGAATAAGTTTCTGTGGACGTATATTATAAGAGAATACACATAAAATTGAGTGATTTTAATAATAACCATATGATAATTAGAAAAATAATATATAATTTTTAAGTTTTATTATTTCGTTTACGAAAATTATAAAGTTATAATGTCTAAATAAAATTAATGATCTATATATATCATATATAATAATCTATATCTTATCTATATATAATTAATAACCTCTATATATCTATATTATGTATATATTATATATATAATAATCTTATTATATATATATATATTATATATATAATAATCACTTTTAAAGCTTCAAAAACAATATAAAAAATTAAGTTTAATATATGTATTAATGCATTAAGTTTAATAAAAATCAATTAAATGATATTTTTAATCTTTTATTAATACATAATCTTTTTATAAAATTATTAACAAAGCTTAAAAAGTGATTATGAGGAAAGATTGTTATAAAGATTATTTTACACACACACACACGCACGCACGCACGCACACACACAGCACGCATCTCTCAAAAAGAAAAATTGTAGTTGCTCAACAATTTAATAAATTTTTTTGTTGTATAATATAATATAAACATATGTATATAGTGCACGATGTCAATATATTAGCTTTTCTGAAAAATTTGCATGTTTTAAAAAATGTAAATTTATAAGTTTTATGTTGACATCGTGTCATTATGTTTATATTCATATTATTCATCAAAAAAATTTATACAAAATTATTGAGTTACTACGATTTTTTGTTGAGAGATGTGTGTTGTGTGTGTATGTGTATATACATTTAATTGTAACAATTATATAATTAATACATTAAGAACACATAACATACATTAAGTTGTTATATAAATATTACATGTATATTCAAAAACATTTGAAAATTAGATGTGACATTCATATAACAATTATATAAATATTGAACCAGTAATCTTAATATGTTATATCTTAATTATATTATAGTTATGTTCTTAATGTAACACAATAATATTACATTATATAATTGTTACAATTAAATGTATAACTATTATATAACATTGTTGCTTCCTTGAGTGGGAAATTACAAGGAATGAGAGTATTACATGTTGCAATACTGTTATATTACTTGTTATATTTTGTTACATTGAGTTATGTAACCGTTATAATATAGTTATAAAATGTGTTTGCTGGGTAGTTATTGACATTTGTAGTCATAATGAAAAAAATGTATAACTATTTATTTGTCGAGCTCTCTGGTAAGTAATTCTATCTTTTTAATCAAGTTAATGCATTCTTTAAGATGCTACAAAAGTATACGTATATTAATTCTAAATTCTAAAGACTGTTACATTAAGATAAAATTTGTGCTATTAAAACCAGGGTTGGCAAAAAACTTGTTTTTTTCATTTTAAACAAAAAACATTGATTTTTTGTTTAAAATGAAAAAAAATTTTGTTCATATAACTTTAAAGTACTCTTCAAGCCATTAAAATTTGTTGTACGTCTTTTTTTTCTACCTCTTATAGTTTACCAGACATTCGATCCTAAAGAAAAATACCGTTTTTCTTTAAAGGGGTGTTTCACCCCTTAAAACTCAATATCCACACATATAAAAAAATACGTGTCTTTTAGATTTGTATATTTAACAACATATTTGAAGAAGAATCAAATCGGTTCCGGACAGTTGTGACATGTCCCTTGTAAGTCAAACGTTACAGTATTAACATTTTCTTTTAACGCAAGCCACCATGTTATCGGTTTAACATTTTTAATGGATTCCTCAGAAAAGACGCGAGTGGTCGAACATTACATTACGATTACGGTTACATTACATTACGATTACACAGATCAAAGCTATCAAGTGTTTTTTTTGCTTGTTTAAAACATGTTTTTTTTGTTTAAAACATGTTTTTTTCTTACTTTACTTAAAAACACGTATAAAATAAAAAAAACATGTTTTAAACAAAAAAATCAATGTTTTTTGTTTAAAATGAAAAAAACAAGTTTTTTGCCAACCCTGCTATTTTGTATCATAACTTCAAATATGATACTTATTACAATCATATGTTAAGAAACTTGTCTTGCATATTGTCATTTATATATTATATATTATATAAATATCGAAAACGCCATTTGTGAGCCCCAATACACTGTGTATATTTACACGATATACATATATGTATATCCTGTGTATATTTCGCCTACGCGCGTCTATCGTCATATATATAGACATTATCAAATATTGAACGAAGCTATGTAAGCTATGTCGCGTGAACTTGAAATATCGATGTGCTGTTCGTTCTGCCACTCGTTGTTATTTCTTATTTTATGGAGCACTTTGCAATTCGCATACAGGCTGACTTAATCTTCAAGTATTGCAGAAACAGAGCACTTCAATGAATAATTAATAGTAAATTATAAAAACTAAGGTCTTATATATGGTAATCAGGGTTGGCAAGAAACTTGTTTTTTTCATTTTAAACTAAAAAGAAACATATTTTAAACAAGCAAAAGAAAACGTTTAATAACCGTAATTATATAATATATAATCTGATTTTTTACACAAGTTTTTTTAGTTGAGTAATAATTCTTTATTAATATATAAAATTATATATTCTTTATTTTATTTTGAGTTATTAATTTTAAAATTTATTTATTTAATTTTAATTAAATTTAAAAGTAGGTATAAAAAAATACCCAATATGCAATGACTGCAATACTGCAATGCAATTCCAATATGTTATTGTTACCATTCATTTTTTTGTACTTAAATGTTTATTATTTTTTTAGTTAAAGGAATGACATTATTTTATTATTTGCAATAGATAAAATATATAATGCAATGTGTTATAATTTAGTTTTTTTGTATAGTTTGTAGATAGTAGATAGTTTTATAAGTAGTCTTTAATATATTCAATTATATTGATTATTACTTAATATTTAATATCCAAAAATAAATATTGTGTTAAAATAATGCTCATCTTATTTTTATTTCATTATTTATATTTTTATATATCTATAAAATATAGATAAAAAATTAAAACAAAAATCTTTATACACGATTAGTTTTTGTTTGTTTTTGCTTTTTTTTGCAATTTCTTTTTCAAATAATCATATGTTTTAATTGCAATGTTTTAAACAGTTTTAAACAGTAATTTAAAGCTGTTTAAAACAAAAATGTTTAAAACAGTGGACACTGTTTTAAACAAGTTTTAATCAAACAGTTTTAAACAAATTGTTTAAAACATGCCAACCCTGATTAAAACAGAGTGTTTTATACGCGATATTCTTGAATAAACTTCAAAACTTATTCTTATTTACGTCAAAGTAAATACCCCGTATAATTATTAAGTAAAAATTACTTTTTAATTATACAAATCTCATTTTTTTGATATTTCATAAATCTAAATATTATACACTACGCAAAACAATTAGGGGAGCGCTTTAAAACTTGCAAAATTTGATGATTTTTAAGAAGCCATATCTCGGCTTAGAGAGGTCGTAGAACAATGTTTCTGGGCGCATTTTAACGGGTGAAGCCTCAACTTTAAAGTGGGTAAGGCAGCATTATTCATCTCATCGAACTGTTTTTCGTGTGAGGCTTAAAATCAGATGGCATAAAAACTTTAGAAATTTCTTGACTTTGTAGTTGTCCATGGAAAAAACAGGGATGGAATCATAAATGCCACCACATTGGCTTTGAAGGAACCCTTCCCTTTAAAATGCCGCAAGAAATATTGCTCTATCATGCCTAGGAGCCGAGTTATCGCATTTCAAAGTCACCCCTGCATTTTGCAAGATTTTTAGCAATACCGCCGGCATTCGCGTTATCCAATGTGCACCATGGGGAGGTTGCTCGATCGGATTTTGCACATCATGTGTATGTGTACGTCAATGTTAAGTGTATGCGTGATGCGTGTGTGTGTGCTTTAAAGCGCTCCCCTAATTATTTTGCGTAGTATATAAACATTTTATAATACAGATAACTCATCATTCTTATTAAAATTACATTTAGAAAATAATACAGATTCAAGAATTGAAGAAAATGTGATGGTAAAAAATAAATAAAATTGAAAGTTTGAATTGTCACGCTTTCTTTACCTAAACGGTAGAAAGTCCGCATTATCTTCTTGAAGTGTTTAAAAGCGACAAATTTGTTTTATTAGCGATACAAATTTCTTATACTTATATAAATGTTGGCGCAAGAAAGTATAATATTATTTAAATAATGATACTCTATAATATACAAAATTGTAAATATTAACGAACGAACTCTCCGCCTTTAAATTTGATTACCAAAAATTTGTGCACACTGTATATTATATATCAAAAACCATTTTGCATTTTTTTTACAGTTCCACTAACTCGCAAATGGCCATTGATGTCTTCACCATTTCCGTTAACGTTCATAATTTTTGGATATTTATTTTTTGTTCTTTACGCTGGTCCTCGCTACATGAAAAATCGATCGCCGTATCAATTGAGAACCATTATGTTACTTTATAACATAATACAAATTTTAGCAAACATATGGGTCATACAAGGACATATATCTTCCGGTTGGTTCTCAGAATATGGTGTAATAATGCATTCAGTGTCATCTCCGGATTCTTCCAATACGATCAAAGTATATTTTCACAATATATAATAATAATTATTACTTGTTATCGATTATATTATTTGCTAGAAAAGGTAAAATTATATGTAATTATTAAATATGTAAGGAGAATACATAAGCAGAGAAAATACGATATAGTGGTATAAGATCCATAAATGACTCATTTATATAGGCAATATTTTTTTTAAATTCTTTAGTAGTACTTTGTATATTTTGTATTATCAAAGTTGAATTTCAGAACTACAATATTTTGTGGTGGTTTCTATTAATGAAAATATACGATCTTGTTGATACATGCATATTTGTATTGAGAAAGAAACAAAATCAGGCTTCCTATTTTCACTTGTACCATCATGTATCAAATATATTTTTCACCTGGATTTGTTTAAAATATGTTTTGGACGAAAGAGTGACATTTCTTACTCTGCTTAATTGTGCCGTACACGTAATCATGTATTCGTATTATTTGATCACTTCAAGGGGGCCGAAATATCAACAAATATTAGCTCCTTTTAAGCCTTATTTAACTAGTATACAAATGGTAAGTTGCATTATAATATTTTATAACAAAACTTAACACTTAAAACATAACTTTACACACACACACAACATATACATATTTCAATAATTTATGTTTCAGTAATATAATGCATATTTGTATAATTTTTTTGTTTTTCTGTTTGCGAAATTAGGCACACCTTGCTGCAATTATAATATATTTAATGCAGTTTGCAAATCCAGCTTGTCAAGTAGAAGCGCAGTTTCATCTAGTTATACATGCTATTTTTAGTGTAAATGTACTAATACTTCTTTACTTATTTTATGATTTTTATAAGACATATTATACTCACGTATCTAAAGAAAAATAGAATTAAGATTGATATCAAATTAGTACAAATAATTATAATGACTAATTAATTTTTTACGCAAGCGACTAATTAGTTATTTATTGAATAACAATAATGTTATTTCAAAACTTTAGTTATTTTAATCATTTCTTGTGTTTATAATCACTTATTAATTTCTTGATATTAGTCAAGAAATAATATTATTGTTATTCACAATTGTTATTTAATAAATAACTATAATTAATCGCTTGAATAAACAATTTACAATTTTTAATTATTTGTATTTAATTAATATTCAAAAAACTAATTATGTATACATATATATTTCATGAATGTTATTAAAATATACACATAATTGTATACAAATTGAGTATAACACAGTGTTATATTATTTAATACTATTTATTTGTTTTTTCTCGATGTTATATATGTACATATACATATACCTATGTATAATAGGTTTTGTTGCTAAATAAATATTTTTTTAACGACTATATAATTATTTTCTTTTGAAATGCGTATAAACATATAAAGTATAATGTCAAATTTTAAAAGAATATAATACGCTGAAGAATTATTACTATATGTATATTTATTGAGCAGATTTATTTCGATTTTAAAATATTGTATCAATTTTAATTTATATGTATAAATAAAAGAAGTACACATTATATAATAAATTCAATTTTTTCAAAATCTATAATTTTTGAATATATATATATATATTTATATTATATATATATATATATTATATATATATATATATATATATATATATATATAATAGTAGTAGTAATTTTATTAGGTTTTTCGACTTATATAGCGTTTTGACTCGCTCCGATATTTCGTGGCATTTCACTTAAAACGTTATAACTTTAAATCCAATTACTATTTTTGAATTTATAATCTGCCACTTTTTTATAATGCAATTACCTATAATAATGATTAATGACCAATATTAACCTTATACGCTGTCAGCTATCTGAGAATGAAATAAAAGTTTTCACGTCTTTTCAAAATATCTGTTTTGAACTCGCAGTATGGGACATTCTAAATTCTAAACATACGTCACGATAAGCTCACAAACAAAAACACTTTATATATCAAACAATAAACTTTATTTTTAGGTACTATAAAATATACAATAACGAATATTTTACGAAATATAGCAATTTTTAATTAAAAAAATGATTTGACTCGCTCCGGAAGTTTCGATTTGTTCCGGTCTATGTACACTGGAGGTCATAAATTAAATTCTTGTAGTATACAAGTTGCAGTATACAAGTTGCAGTATACAAGTTGCAGTATACAAGTTGCAGTATACAAGTTGCAGTATACAAGTTCCAGTATACAAGTTGCAGTATACAAACCAAAATCCTGTAAAGCTTCAAATATAATCAAAAAAGAAACTTTTCTTTATTTTCAGCTATTGTCTGTTTACGGGTCACTTAAGTTGTCAAATGACAATAGAAAGTTTTTATTTTGAAAAGAGAAAGTTTTCATATGTTTGTGACACATGGACAACAGAATATTTACAATTAGGCGGAGCCATAGACATATAATATATGTATAGACCGAGCATTTGGCCGAAGCTGTCTTGACAAATTAGAAAAGGACAAATGCTTAGCACCTTAGATCTGTCCTTCTTTTGCAATCTTTTGTATTCTCAAGAGTGGAATGGATTAGGGGCAGATCAGGGACCATTTCACCAATGATCGCAAGTTTCGTTCTCTTCCACTGCGTTTTTAGACAAAGATAGATCTACGGTATTGAGCATCCGTCTCTTTCTAATCTGTCAATACGATTTCACTACGGGAGAGATAGGCAACGTTCGGGTCTACATATTATATGTCTATGGGTGGAGCATTATCGTAAACGTTGGATAAAAATCGTACTATACTAACGATTTCGGACTTGTTTGCAGGTAGAATTACTGTTGACATTAGCGAATTGATCAATCAAAGCAAAGCATTTTACTATTATTTTTTTATAATAGTAAAATTATATAAATTGTAATAAAAAATTAATGTATGTTTTCTTAGAACTGTTCTATTTAATGTTTCTTTGTTTAAAAATAAAATAAAAATAAGAATAATATTAAATATTTATTATCATAAATTTTATTATATCATATAATTTTATATAAATTTCAATATAGGTATAAATTTTTATAAAATTTAATAAATACAATAGAATAAGTGTAAAAAATTCAAGACTCATAGAACTTCTCATTATGTACACTGATGTACAGACAAAGTTTCAACTTTAAAGAAACATTTGCCAAAGATTTCTTTGAAATCTTCTGTCACAATGGTATATCTAATAAATGAGTACGTTAAAGGACTAAAAACGAGTTTTAACTTTATAATAAAAAATTAATTTCTGATTTAAAACGTACATAGAATTATTATCGCCGCTAACATCATCACTGTCTTTATCATAGGTCAGTCTTAAACAACGATGAAATAATGCTGTACTGAATTACAGACAAAATTCACTTCACACGCTGCTGTTGAATGTCCGCGTAAATTCCCACAATTTCACAATGGCACATCGAGACCTATATGTAACATCCCGTTAGATTAGCCGATATCTCTCTCTCTCTCTCTTGCTTTTCATTTGCTTTATAAAAAGATATAATTTATAACTTTTAACTTTGACCTATAATTTAAAAAATATTAAGAATTACTACTATATATTACTACTACTATTACCATCACTACTATTACTAATATTTTTTTTTATATTTTTTCTTGTTTCTTTTTTTACCGATTTTTTAATGATAATTCAAAATAAGCACAGTTAGAACACTATTACAATTTTCATGCAATATTTTTTATTATTAATTATTGCTATTATTTATTATTATTATTATTATTTATTGTTATTTATATTTTATAATTTATTATTTATTATTTAATACTTTTTTATTCACCAGAATATCTATACATAGAAAACACTATTGTCTTTTTTTTTACCAATAATTAAGGCTATCTTAAAATATAAACAACCCATGATTCATCATATCATGACAATAGCAATTGCTCGAAGTCATAAATCATACATGAGTAAACAAAGAAGATAAAGAGAGCGGAAATTTTTTTACCGTGATAAATTCGCCGAGGTACAGTAGGTTCCTTCAATATACATTAGTAAATAGTCATAATATAAACATACAAAATATATGTATATTATATTAGGTTTATTCGAGATACATTAGTCAGAACGATTTTATAAACTATTTTAGTAATAAATATAAAGATTATCACATTTTATCCCTTCTGTGTGTGTGTGTGTGTGTGTGTGTGTGTGTGTGTGTGTGTGTGTGTGTGTGTGTGTGTGTGTGTGTGTGTGTGTGTGTGTGTGTGTGTGTGTGTGTGTGTGTGTGTGTGTGTGTGTGTGTGTGTGTGTGTGTGTGTGTGTGTGTGTGTGTGTGTGTGTGTGTGTGTGTGTGTGTGTGTGTGTGTGTGTGTGTGTGTGTGTGTGTGTGTGTGTGTGTGTGTGTGTGTGTGTGTGTGTGTGTGTGTGTGTGTGTGTGTGTGTGTGTGTGTGTGTGTGTGTGTGTGTGTGTGTCAATGATAGATACCCCAGTATACAAAGCGTCTTTAAATGTTATAAGACTGTGTCGGATGTTTTCTTCGCTTAAAACAAAATTCTCTTGAAAGGCCTTTGTATTCGAAAATTTCGTAAAACATAAATGGAACGTCTGTTCGATGCTCAACAATTTCTATAAGTAAAATGGACGCCATGAATGTGGAAAAAGGGCACATACGCCAAAATACTATTTCGAGAAAATCGACTTCAAAGTTTTCATTAGAATATTACTTAATGAAAAATAATGCGATTAAAACAATTTTTTTTAAAGATGTATAATATATCCTTTAAACGTTCTGAAAACAGAGATCACGATTTGAAGATGATATTTGTATGATTTTTTATGAGTTTTAAAAAATTGATTTATGTGTGCTCCTTTTCCATAAATAGAATAAAATCGTAAAAAAATGATATCTTTTTTAATTAAATATAATTAAATTTATTAAATATAATTTTATTTAATTAAATATAATTATTTAGATTTTATGAATGTTTTTTATTTTTTATATCACTAGTACATTAATCAACAGGGTAGTTAAAATAATCGATCAAAACTAGCCAATAAATTTGTCTAAGTTACGACTTTTTCGACCTTATGGTTGTGGTCCTTTTAAAGTATAACTGAGATATTAATTAAATTTTTAAGCGAGAAAAATATTGGTCCGAAAGTCGCTGAATCGGGAATCGAACCCGAGTCTTTCGCTTGCCGGGCGACTGCTCTTACCTCTAAGCTATTCAGACTCCTCGAAACAATACTTTTCTCCTTCGCTTTTGTATAGTTATTTGTAAATAACGCCTTGTTATCCGCCGGCGTACACTAAACAGTTGGAAAATTTATCTATACGGGTGGGCTCCATAATTAGATTCAGGAGCAAATTTAAATTTTATGAATGTTTTTTATTTTTATATCGCTAGTACATTAATCAACAGGGTAGTTAAATTAATCGACCAAAAATTTTATTAATATCTCAGTTATACTTTAAAAGGATCACAACCATATGGTCGAAAAAGTCGTAACATAGACAAATTTATTGGCTAGTTTTGGTCGATTAATTTAACTACCCTGATAATTATTTAGTTTATAACTTTCTATATATTGTTTAAATAAATATGTAACGACACCTCCGCGTCCTTCCCGACCGCCCACCCGTTAGAAGGCTGCGCCCGGCGAACACCGGCCGGGCAGGGCAGCAGGCGCCAAGCGCCAAAAATTAATCAAACCGTTAAACACGGTTCACCGAAAACGCCCGACGCACGCCGAAAGAAACCGAGTCTTATCACCCCTACTCCCGCTCCTTCGATCCAGCCTCCGATCCCGTTACTCGATCCGTATAAAAAGAGAGCTCGCGATAAGAGCTCTCTCAGATACCGTTCCGACTCCGCCGTATCACCGAATCCTCCCTACCGAAGAATAGAGATCGAGGTAGACGCTTTCGCTGCCTCTGCGAAGATAGTCTTCGTACTCAAAACTCCGGTTTCCGAAAAACCTACGAGCCTATGTATCCGAGGTAGACGAGTCCGCTGCCTCTCCCGAGATTGTCTCGAGATACATAGATCCCGTCTCTCGCACCAAGCGCATCGGCGACAGTTAGGTGGAGCTCCGCCACCTTTGCCGAGATTTCTCGGCCGCCGTTGCGTTCCCGCCTCGCGCGTTCACAAGCGCATAAGTGGACGGCCGTGGAACGCCGTCCATACGATAGCCGCGAGCCGCCGCGGATCCCCGCACCACGGAACACACCGCGCGACGCCCGCCTCGCATTTTAAGCGTGCTGGTCGACCGCGCTCTCTTCGATATATCGAAGAGAGCGGCCGCTCTCGCCCGACGCGGTTCTCTGTACGCGCTGACGCACGCACCGGCAAAAACTCCGGCCGCCCCTCGCGTCTCGCCGACACCCGCGCCTAGCGGTAGTGTAAACACAACCGCGTCGCGAGCCGATATACACCACCGTACGAATCAGTGCAAACCGATACACACACACACACACACACACACACACACACACACACACACACACACACACACCGCAGCGATTTAAAGCACGAGATACAGCTGTCAGCTGATCGCCAAATATCTACCGACGCGTGCGACGTATACATATGCCTTCACACCACCCATACACGCACACTTGTACATAATTACACATACATGAAATAAAGTTCGTTTGTTTAATTATAATTACCGCGTTCGTTGTCTCACCCTTCACGAGCCCTGATCCCGACTGCGTTATCCCGAGCTCGCGAAAGGCTCCGTTACAAATATTAAAATAATTATATAATATTATAATATATTATATATTTTATATAATATATTATATATTATAATATACATATATATTTAATATATATACGATATATGTAATATATATGTATATACATTGCATATTGTATCATATACATAGGTCGTCGGAAAAGTTTTGAGCCTCAACATGTAAATGTCGTTACTCGTCAAAACTATTCTGATACTATAATTGTACATGCTTTGAAAGATATCTCTGAAAATTTCAGGCAAATTAGACGCTCAGTTATTGTTTGACAGTCGTTTGTGTTAGTCGATGTCAGTGTTTTTGTAAAACATACTTCGACGGTCGCTATGGCCAAAATTCACGAATTGCGATTCGAATTGATTGATCACCCACCGTATTCACCAGATCTGGCCCCCAGCGACTTTTTTCTGTTTCCTAAACTCAAAGTTTGGCTCGGAGGTCAGAGATTTTCATCAAACGAGGTCATCACGTCCGTAGAAGCCTATTTTGCTGAGCAAGACGCCAACTATTATTAGGACAGGTTAATATAAAGAGATTGGAGCATCGCTGAAAAAAGTGTATCGACTTAAAAGGAGACTATGTTGAAAAATAAAACTGAATTTAACCGAAAAAATACTTGTTTCTATGTTAGGCTCAAATCTTTTCAGTCTACTCTTGTATATAATTATTATTATTTTTAAAGTAAGGTCCGTTTTGAAATAAAAAAAGATCTTAACATATAAAAATAATTTATTATGGCCAAAAAACTTCTACAAGCTTACTTTATTTTTTCTCATCATTGACTTCCACCCATTTTTGATATTGTTTCAACAGCTTCCTAAATCCATTGTTTTAAGAGTCTGCCGCCTGTGTCTTGAACCAGTTATAGTAACGCCGTTCTTTAGTTCACCGTTAGGAAATTTAATAGACAACTTTGTGAGGTTTTTGGACCAAATGTTATGAGTGACAGTAAAGTTAGGCAATGGTGTCGTTTGTTTAGAGAAGGACACACACATCACGAACAAATGTTCATGACGAAGAGCGTAGCGGTCGCCCAACAATGATGATAAAAGGTTTAATGGAAGAAGTAAATACAAACATTATTGAAAATTAGCGGTTTACGGTTTCAGAATTGTCTATTCAATTTCTTAAAGCAAATGAAAAAACAAAAAGAAAAGCGTACTAAACAACAGCATTACTAACTGGTTCAAGACACAGGCGGTAGACTTTTAAAACAATGGAATTAGGAAGCTGTTGAAACTTGAACCAATATCAAAAATGAATGGAAGTCAATGATGATTATGTAAAAAAATAAAGTAAGCTTGTAGAAGTTTTTTGGCCATAATAAATTATTTTTATATGTTAAGATCTTTTTTTTATTTCAAAACGGACTTTAAAAATGCGCCTCGTATTTATTATATAATATTGTTACATTAAAGAAACAATGTCCTTTGTATATTATATACACTCGTCAACAAAATTAACGCATATGTATTTTAAGTCAAAATTTCGCATAATTTCAAATAAGCATAACTCCGCTAAAAATGATAGGATTTGAAAAATTTTTTTTTTACTGTCAAGCTTGAAGTCTACTTTAAAAACCATTCGTCAGATTTTTAATTTATCCTCCTCCCCCGTACGCTACTGCTTCAAAAGTAAGGACGTGTTTTGTCTCTAAAAAATTGCGTACTTTGTCGCACTCCACGGGGTGAAATAAATTTTTTTCGCAAATCTTATCATAACTATCGTAAAATGTGGACTTTTTACAAATTTAAGAAAAAAGCAAAGTTCGTACGATTTTTTTTCGCGGAGTTATTACATATGAAAGTTACCCATACATTTTTTCCATTTACCGCCAGCATTAGTATTACCCGACACGCACCACGAGGTTGCTGGTTGGATTTGGCGCATAGTGTGTGTGTGCATGTGTGTGTGTATGTGTGTGTGTGTGTGCGCCCACGCGTGCCTGCGTGCGTGTAAATTTGGGTTCAAATTCCTTAAACAACAATTAGAGCATGCATTAATATGCGTGAACGTATAGAAGAAGTAATCTGAAGACGAGGCGGGAACACACAATTTTGAATGAGAACATTCCTACATTTCCCTCTCCTAACCATACGCACGCACGCACACATACACACACACAGCAGAGAGGGTTTGGAATCATTAAATGGAAAAAATGTATGGGTAACTTTCATATGTAATAATTCCGCGAAAAAAAATCGTACGAACTTTGCTTTTTTTTAAATTTGTAGTAAAAAGTCCACATTTTACGATAGTTATGATAAAATTTGCGAAAAAAATGTATTCCACCCTGTGGAGTGCGTCAAAGTACGCAATTTTTTTGAGACGAAACACGTTCTTTCTTTTGAAGCAGTGGCGAACGGGGGAGGAGGATAAATTAAAAATCTGACGAATGGTTTTTAAAGTAGAGACTTCAAGCTTGACAGTGAAAAAAAATTTTTCAAATCCGATCATTTTTAGCGGAGTTATGCTTATTTGAAATTATGCGAAATTTTGACTTAAAATACATATGCGTTAATTTTGTTGACGAGTGTATATAAAACATATAAAAAATATATATATAAATATATATATAAAACATACCTGAATCGATTTAGATGATTTACAGAAAAAGAGCACATAAGTCTATGCCCTTTTTCCATCCATGGCTTTAATTATCATAGACCAATGTGTAGAAAAAAATAGATGGTATCCTACATTGATAAAAAATTATGTAAAAAATGTGAAAAATTCTGTATTGACAGAAGGATTAATATTAGAAATTTTGTATCATATTAAAAGAAAATATCGAATTTTAGAGATGTAAATGTGTATATCTAATTATACATGTAAAGTTTGTTTAAGTATACAGTAGAATGTAATAATATTTAATACAGTAGAAGCCAAATTCAATTTGAAATACAAAATACTCTAATATACAAAGTGTAAAGTAGAATTATTAGATAATCTTATACGTAAAATAACCTATTTTAACTACTTTTTAACTAATTAATGGCTGTTATATTGGATCTTCCATTTTGAAATTTGTAATTCTGACGCCAGATTAGCCAGATTTGTATTCAGCGACTTTGACAACATACCTTCATATCTATTTTTGTGGCAAGTTATGTTGTAATAAAATAAAAAAGAAAAATAGTGGTCATAAATGGCCCATTTTTGAGGTTTCTCTTCATACTTTGACAACAAACGAATGTCATCACATCATTCTATAGTCAAATACTATAAGCAATCATACAAATACATGTCGGCTTAGAGGCAAAAATCGGCCACTTTTTAACATATTTTAATTTTAACCATACAATCACTATGTATAAAAATCTTATTTATTAAACAAAATTTAAAGCCAAGCATTTCCATAATTTTTAAAAAATCGATGTCAAACGATTATATATACAGGGTGTCCCATTTTAATCTCCCCAGGCAATTATCTCGAAAAATATGGAAGATATGGAAAAATGTTTCAGACAAAAGTTGTAGGACTTGAAGGGGGACAGGTGATGAAAGTATAGACTTGAGTGACCTATTGAAGGTCAGGTAAAGGTCATCAATGTTTTCTCAAATGGAACCCCCTATTTTTTATTACATATTCTTGTAGTCCTTGTCGAGACGTTTTCAAAACACTACCTATTGATGTCTCTTACGCAAGCCGTTCCCAAGATACGAAGCTTCAAAGTTGACATATCATCGGCATTTGCATTATCCAATGTACACCGCGGGGAGGTTGTTCAGTCAAATTTGTACATCAAGTGGCCCTAAAAAGGGCAGACTTTGTGTGTTTGTGTGTATGTGTGTGTGGGTGTGTGCTTTTTTAGTAAAACTTTTCTTTAATTATTTTTATTCTGGTTATTTTAATATAAGGGAAAGGATAAGAAAATGGTAGAGAAAGAGAGATAAAAGTTTTACTAAAGAAGCACACACTCTCTTGTATACATATACAGGGTGTCCCATTTTAATCTCCCCAGGCAAACATCTCGAAAAATATGGAAGATACGAAAAAATGTTTCAGACAAAAGTTGTAGGACTTGAAGGGGGACAGATGATGAAAATATGGATTTGATCTTGAGTGACCTATTGAAGGTCAGGTCAAGGTCATCGATGTTTTCTTAAATGGAACCCCCTATTTTTTATTGCATATTCTTGTAGCCCTTGTCGAGACGTTTTCAAAATATCTATTGATGTCTCTTACGCAAGCCGTTCCCAAGATATGAAGCTTTAAAATTGACATACCGCCGGCATTTGCATTACCGATGTATGTATGTACATACACACACCGCGGGGAGGTTGTTCAGTCGAATTTGTATATCAAGTGGCTCTAAAAAGGGCAGACTTTGTATGTGCGTGTGCGTGCGTGTGTGTGTGTGCTTCTTTAGTAAAACTTTTATCTCTCTTTCTCTACCATTTTCTTATCCTTTCCCTTACATTAAAATAACCAGAAGAAAAATAATTAGAGAAAAGTTTTACTAAAGAACCACACACACACACACACACACATACACACATACACACTAGTGATGTAACGAATATTCGTATTCGCATTCGCATTCGCGAATATTCGCTGATTTCAAAGTATTCGCATTCGTATTCGTATTCGCAGAAAATATGCGAATGTTTTGCGAATATTACTTTAATAAAAGTTGGTCTCTTTAGAGGAAAAAATATATAAAATGTTGTAAAAAAACCTAGACAATTAAATAATTTTTCTTTATTAAGTTGGCCAGTCTTAAGGATTTACATTGTAAATTTTACAATGTATTAATAATTTTGTTGACCAAAAACGAAAAACATTATTTTACTTACACAAATTGACTAGATCTTATTTAGCTAGGATAGGAACTAAACAATTTAGCAGTTTTTTTGAGTTTAAATTATTCAATATTGTTTTTTATACTATTTCATATTTATCTCTGAATAATAAATAAACAAAGTCTTTAAACAATTTTCATGAAACTCCGTAATAAAATAAACTTATCTTACAAAAACAAAATTATCTTATTTCTCCTACTCTCTGATTAAAATAATGAAATAAATGAGATACTTATATTTTTCTACTAATATTTAAGTCAGAAGAAAGAATAATCTGACGTTTCAATATTTATAGCTCTTGATAAATAACTAAAAGATAAAGTCTTTGATCATTTTACAGAACTTTGTAATAAAATTAACACACAAAATAATAATTTTTGTACTGATACTCAAGTCACAAGCACGTTTATATAGGTTAATTTTTGGAATTGACTTTTACTGACATTCCAATGAACTGTAATAAAAAAAATTAATAATTAAATTCAAGTAAAGGCATATCAAATTAAAAAAAAAGAAGTTTTGATACTTTTTCTCCATCCAATCTGTTACGGTGGGGCGTGTAAAGTAGACCGGCCCCACTGAAAAATCGCTCACTAGGGACGCTAGTGGGTGGAACGCATAACAATTGTCTTGCTATATCGGATAAAAATTCATATTTTTTATTAGTCTTCTACCACAGTAGTGGATCTACATCACTGTCTATGCGTTTTTCTGATAAGTAATCCGCGATATATTTTTTTAACAAAACTTCTTCAGAATGATTGCTTTCGTTGATAATTTGTTTGTCTTCACTATCGCTTGAATCCATTAGTAAAGCCATTGACTCTTTTAAAGATGTGCATTTTCTTAGATTTTCCGTACTTGTAGATGGTTGGGGTTCTTCGTTACTTACTTTTTTACGTTTAACGATAGGCTCCTGAACTGAATTCATGTAAAACTCCCTTTCTTTGTACATGTCAAGAATATTTTTTATAACATGATCTTTAACGTAAGCGTGATTTCCAAAAAATTTTGATTTATATCGCGGATCCAATAAAGTTGCTGTTGTGAATAAAACATCATTTTCCAAATGAGAAAATCTACGTACTAGTTCATGTTTTAAAACACATATATTTTTGCCAATTTCTTGATCTGTTTCATCTAGACTGTCAATTATTTTTTTCAAAGAAGATATTAATGGAATCACAGACGAAATCGAAACATTAGCACTACTGAGCTCCCTTGTCATCTCCTCGAATGGTTTTAATAAATTAATGAGTTTTTCTAGAACAACCCAATCATGCGATGTAAGCTGAGGGATCTTATGGTTAGAAGATGCGTAAAGACATAATGAGTCTTTAATTTGCAAAATTCTCTGTATCATATAGAATGTGCTATTCCATCTTGTAGAACAATCCTGTAATACATGGAGCTTTGGCTGGTCAAGTTTTTCTTGCAATGCTTTTAATTAACCTGAGCGGTGTTTGAATGATGAAAATGCATCGCTATCTTTTTGCATTTTTTTATTAAGTCAACTATCGTCTCTTGTGCGTTTATTCCATCTTTAACTATAAGTTGTATTTGGTGGGCTGTGCAATCTATATCTTTTACATATAATAAAGACATACTCTTTTTCATATTCGAACCGGAATCTCTAATTATGCAAAGAACTTTCTCCATAGGGATACCCCAGAAAGATAACATTTTCTCAATTTTCGCGGCTATATTTTCGCCTGTGTGGCGACCATCATTGAACACCTCTGCTTTTAAAATTATCAATTTTCTTTCATAATCGCGTGTAATTCCGTGACAAGTCAAACTTAATAAGGACACCCCAGAAGAAGAATCCGACCATAAGTCTGTTGTAAATGACATCTTCTCGAATTGTTTTAGTAGTTCTTTCACCTTCTCTTTTACTCTCGAATATATTTTATCACACAAAAATGTTGTAAAATATTGACGTGTCTTGAGGTTATACGGAGGACAAAGATGCTGTATCAATCTACCAAATCCTAAACTTTCGACGAAATTGAAAGGTAAATCTTCCAATGCGATCATTTCGCTGACCAATTGATCAATTTGAAGAGACTTCGAGTTCTTGTCATCCCATTTTTTTATCCTTTCTATGCACTCAACAATAGAACTTTGTTTAAGTTCATTCTTTCTCGACGTCTGATGGGGTGATAAAATAGACAAAATAGTAAGTTCTTCTCGCTTTTTATTTTCGATCTTTTTTAGATTGCTAAACTCTTCTTTGTGTATTGATTTTATATGGTTTCTCATTGCGCTAGTTGTACGCCCTTTGCGCGAGATTAATTTGTTGCAAATTTTACATTTCGCGTAATCAGTATCAGAGAGTAAAAAAATAAGTCCAAATTGGATTTCGAATTACTTTTGCTCATTTTCGATGATGTATCCTAAAAGTTAAATAAATAAATACATGAAATAAATTACTTTAAGGTAAAACTTTGAGGTTTATCACCTATTAAATACGTAACAATTATAAGAACTTACCTATAAGCACTTTAGGCACTATACGTAATATAAGTATTACGTAATAAATAAATAATATAGTACACAAACAGAAATAAAACTCGTAAAAACTAAAAACATGTGCCACTCGCGGGCACTCTAAATAAACTAAATAAGAATGAACCCGAAATGACACGACGGTAAACAAAGTCACGCCCTCCTTGTCGCCCGCGCGTCCCACGAATCTTACGCGCGGGCCAACCGGCTACAGCTAGCACCGGCAGGTTCGCGCAAGTCAATATTCGCATTCGCATTCGCATTCGCGAATGTCGGCAACAAATATTCGCATTCGCATTCGCATTCGCGAATATCCAAAATCGCACATTCGTTACATCACTAATACACACACAAAGTCTGTCCTTTTTAGGGCCACTTAATGTACAAATTTGACTGAACAACCTCCCCGCGGTGTACATTAGATAATGCGAATGCCGATGATATGTCAACTTTGAAGCTTTGTATCTTGGGAACGGCTTGCGTAAGAGACATCAATAGGTAGTGTTTTGAAAACGTCTCGACGAGGCTACAAGAATATGCAATAAAAAATAGGGGGTTTCATTTAAAAAAACATCGATGACCTTGACCTGATCTTCAATAGGTCACTCATGGTCAAATCCATATTTTCATCGTCTGTCCCCCTTCAAGTCCTACAACTTTTGTCTGAAACATTTTTCCGTATCTTCCATATTTTTCGAGATGTTTGCCTGGGAAGATTAAAATGGGACACCCTGTATATATGTATATACATATATATGTATATGTATATATACAGTGTGGGGAAAAAGTATAGAAACCCTGAAAAATCTCGAAAAATATAAGTTTACAGATAAATGTTTCTTATAAAAGTTGTAGGGCTTAAAAAAATCGATTTACTGATCTTACAAGTTTGACCTTGGATGGCGTTGTCAAGGTCAGGGCAAGGTCATCTTGAATTTTTTAAATGGAACCCCCCATTTTTTATTACATACTCTTGTAGCTTATCTCGAGAGCTTTCCAAAACACATGAGTTATTTTTTATTAAGTACTTTTCGAGTTATGAGACTTGAAGTTTACAGTATTTTGACATAAAATATAAAATATCTTGTGAAACATTCACTTTTTGGTAATCTTACTGTAATACTTTTATGCACAGAATAATAAGACCAATCAATTGGTGTAAAAGAAACATAGTTGTTTTAAAATAAATATGTTGCAAATTGCATACATTTTTTACAACAACTATGTGTTTTCTTTTATCTATAAGAGCTCTACGCGGATGTTGGTGCGTTATAGCGAAAATTTATTTTTTCTTAATATAATAATATAATAAAATATCTCGTAAACTATTCACTTTTTGACAATCATACCCTTATAACTTTTTATGCTAGAATATTGCGAAGAATCAGTTTATATAAAAAAAATAATGTGGTTTTATTTAAAAAATTCAAGATGATCTTGCCCTGATCTTAGCAACACCATCCAGAGTCAAAGTTATAAGATTAGTAAAAGATCTTTTCAAATCCTACAATTTTGATAATGAATGTCTTCCCCTATCTTTAACCGTTTTCGAGAAAAACATGGTAAACTTTTTATCAGACTTACCCTGTGTATATATGGAAGAATATGCTAAATCGTACCGTTCGTTCCATCATATCTCTACTGTATTTCTTAAGCAGAGTTAAAATTTTAAAGTGTTAACGCTGTTGTATCACAGCTAACTTCACTCGAATGCCGCAATGTTTGTTTTTCTTCTCAAGTGATCCGTTGATGGGTGACGTTAATAGATTTATTTTGTGTACTTTTCATGTAATATTTGGCACTCCGTACCTAAGCTATCACATTGAGAAAAATAAGCAATTAAGCTTAAAATCCATATTATTATATATTTCTTTAATATTAAAGTGTATGTAATTAAAAAAAATTGTATATATATTTTAAAAAGTATATTGTTCAAAATTTATTAATAATATGATGTTGTTTAATATAATTTTTTTAAATTTTCTATTTGAATTTTAGGTGTTTTTCTGCGAGAAAAAATTATAACAGAGGAACGGGAGAAAATTTTTGACTATTTAGATTTTACAGAACAAATAAGAACAAGTTTATGGTGTATCAAAAATTTAAAGTATTTTGCATCCAGTATGTCGAATAATAACTTTCGGATAAGTAACAAAAATCATTTGGAACGTTTTCTGCGTTTTATAGCTGAAAAGTCAATGACGTACTACTATGTATCGGATGAATTGAATAGAATTGTATCTGCACGATTATAATAGTAGAATTCAATAATCTATATTGCTATTAACATTATAATTTAGTGTAATCGTACACTTAATACATAAATTATTTCAGGCAATACAATTCCAATTTGACAAGTAGATATTACTTTGACCTAATTTCCCATTTTTTAAAACAATATCGGTTTATATACAAGCTAAACAAATTTTTAAATATGCCAAAAGAAAAGCAACTTTTAGAACAGTTACTTACTATAGTGGCACAATATTTTCAACCGCATATATCCTATTCGATTATTAGTATGTGGTTAAATGATATTGCTCAAAAAATACGATGTCGCCTTAGAGATAAAAATCCGAAGCATTCAATATTCTCGACGTCCTTTGAGTAATTTTCTTTTTGGAGAGACTACAATATCTATGACAATTTCTGGAATCCAACAGAAGTGGAGCAAATTATGTTTATACTTGAAGAATTCATATTCTCTGATTTAGATTTCTATCAATTTTTGAATACATTAAATTTAGAAAACAAATATATAAATTACGTAAGTTATTTCGAATTATGTCAAGTATTATAATTTATAATTATAGATTATTATTATGCGCTGGCGAGAGCATAACTATGTGTTTTATATCATTTAAATATTGAATATAATTTTTCTAATTTAATACATGTTATAGATTTCAGAATTAGTTCGAAGGAATCTCTCCTAACTATTACATTTCACATTATTGCCAGAAGACTTGGCATACACAGCACTCTTATAAATTGTTTTTGTTATTATTGTGTTTGTATCTTATGGAATCCGAATTAGTAAATATAATTTTAGATTACGGGCTCTTTCTTGTTTTTATCTTAATGTATTCAGACTTTCTCATGTACATAGGTATATAAAAATTCACATATGTATATATATATATATATATATATATATATATATAATATAATATAAAAAGAAACTATTTTAATTATAATTAACTTTTATTATATTGTATTATTCACACACGCACAGATTAGATCTGATAAAAGAAAACAACATATATATATATATATATATATATATATATATATATAGTAAATACACATACACAGAATAACAATCATAGTTTCCTTTTTCCAGACAAAAATTAAATCTTAACATTTTTAAATAGAACAATATAATTTTTTGTACAGAAATCAGTATTTTTTTGTTTGTTCTGTATATAAACACACATTCATATGTAAACTTACAATCAGTAAAAATTAATAGTTTTTGATATTTCTTATAATTTATTTTGACATGTTGACATACTTCATAATTTATTTTTACATTTATTAATTTATATTATCATGTTTATATACTTTACAAATGTTTATCTACAAAGTGTTTATTTTAATAAATCTTAAATATCAAATAATAAATAATAAACATATAATATCAAGGCTCTGACTATTCAAAATTAATAGATAAACGGGCTAATAAGAGCCGAGCGCGGATAGAAAAAAGAAACGAACTTAGAGTTACAAAGTTAATTTATTCAAACGTTTCGGTCCCTGATTCGGGCCATCCTCAGTAAACTGTACAAACATAAAATAAAAATAAAAGGTAAAAAATACAAAATTGAAAAAATGGCAAAAATTATTTAACAAAAACCGGTGAGGCGATGGTAAACAGAAATTTAGTATAATTATAATAAAAAGGAGGACCAACATGAGATAAAGAATAATTAAAATTAAAGATAGAAACAATACGTACATAAAAGAAAGAAAGAATGATTCATAAGAATCGTGCGGCAAAAAACGGCGAAGAGCCCCCCAGCCAATGTATAATCGCAACAGCGTCACCTCTCATCGTTACCAAACGGAAAGAGAACGTTTGTGAGTGCATATTATTGCAAACCTGTGTTGATTAAAGAAAAGTTGATCGAGCTAACAAAGAAACACGAAAGAAAGAGGCAACTTACCGATGCTAGAAAACACAGAGGCCTACGAGAACGTAACATATAATCGCACTTGTTGAACGATACATCGCGACTGGTCTTTAAATGGAAAGATGAGATCGAGACAATAATATAAACACAGAAATGAGGTCAACCGAAAACAGATGATAAATGAGCGCACGCTTGGCTTTAGATATTATACATATTTTCTATCATCGGGAAATATATATGCTCTAAACACTCCGTGTCATTTTGTAAATTGATGCTATTTTTTTGTAATTTAATGTGAATCATTTCGGACACGAGTCTTTTCCCTAGAATCGGCTCCTCATCCAGGATCTCCACGCTATTCCAATCAAACTCATGGTTTAGAAGTCTATGGTCTGTTATGACCGAGCGCTGCGTCGTGTTTCTATTGATGTGGTTGCGGTGTTCGCTTATTCTCGTTTTTAGGAAACGGCGCGTTTGACCGACATAAGAAGCGTCACAATTATTGCAGGAGATCTTGTATACAACGTTCGTGTGAAGGTCTTTCGGCAAGCTATCTTTATGCACTTTAATAAACTTGTTAAGCTTGTTGATACCGGTATATGATATTTTTGTATCCAAATCTCGAATTGCACGACTAAATTGCTCGGAAATGCCAGGGACATACGGAATGTTAAAGAAAGTGGTTGGAAGCTGTTCTTTTTTGCTTGTGTCATTCTTACTTAGAGAAGAATTATTTTTCTCCTTAAATTTCGCGAACAGAAATTTCAATCTTTCGTTAATTGTATCAAAGATATACTGCAATGGATACCCGTTATCGAGCAAAATATTTATAACGAGTTCGAAATTCTTTCTATGGAACCTGGGATGTGACAGGAGGAAAACTCTATCTGTGAGACAAAAAATTGTGCCTCTTTTTTGGCAAAGAGCGTGTCGTGATTCGAAACTTAGATATCTCCCGGAGAACGTCGGTTTATGGAACCAATCGAATTCCAACTTTCCATCGTTAACAACAGTGATGTCCAGGTAGTTAAGTCGATTATCAACGCCCTCCTCCATTGTGAACTGGAGTCTCGGATGGAAAGAATTGAAGGTCTTTAATATGTCTTTGAGCATGGAGGAGGGGGCCGCCAACGCGACATCATCGACATATCGAACATAGAAAGGAAGTGCAACCGACAAGTTTGCAAGCGCTTTGCTTTCTAGGTCCTGTAACGTTAGATCAGCAATAATCGGTGACAGCGGTGAGCCCATGGGGGTGCCAAATGTTTGTCTATAGTATACGTATTTAGTCGTGCAATTCGAGATTTGGATACAAAAATATCATATACCGGTATCAACAAGCTTAACAAGTTTATTAAAGTGCATAAAGATAGCTTGCCGAAAGACCTTCACACGAACGTTGTATACAAGATCTCCTGCAATAATTGTGACGCTTCTTATGTCGGTCAAACGCGCCGTTTCCTAAAAACGAGAATAAGCGAACACCGCAACTACATCAATAGAAACACGACGCAGCGCTCGGTCATAACAGACCATAGACTTCTAAACCATGAGTTTGATTGGAACAGCGTGGAGATCCTGGATGAGGAGCCGATTCTAGGGAAAAGACTCGTGTCCGAAATGATTCACATTAAATTACAAAAAAATAGCATCAATTTACAAAATGACACGGAGTGTTTAGAGCATATATATTTCCCGATGATAGAAAATATGTATAATATCTAAAGCCAAGCGTGCGCTCATTTATCATCTGTTTTCGGTTGACCTCATTTCTGTGTTTATATTATTGTCTCGATCTCATCTTTCCATTTAAAGACCAGTCGCGATGTATCGTTCAACAAGTGCGATTATATGTTACGTTCTCGTAGGCCTCTGTGTTTTCTAGCATCGATAAGTTGCCTCTTTCTTTCGTGTTTCTTTGTTAGCTCGATCAACTTTTCTTTAATCAACACAGGTTTGCAATAATATGCATTCACAAACGTTCTCTTTCCGTTTGGTAACGATGAGAGGTGACGCTGTTGCGATTATACATTGGCTGGGGGGCTCTTCGCCGTTTTTTGCCGCACGATTCTTATGAATCATTCTTTCTTTCTTTTATGTACGTATTGTTTCTATCTTTAATTTTAATTATTCTTTATCTCATGTTGGTCCTCCTTTTTATTATAATTATACTAAATTTCTGTTTACCATCGCCTCACCGGTTTTTGTTAAATAATTTTTGCCATTTTTTCAATTTTGTATTTTTTACCTTTTATTTTTATTTTATGTTTGTACAGTTTACTGAGGATGGCCCGAATCAGGGACAGAAACGTTTGAATAAATTAACTTTGTAACTCTAAGTTCGTTTCTTTTTTTGTCGCGCTTCTATCCGCGCTCGGCTCTTATTAGCCCGTTTATCTATTAATTTCAAATAATAAATTATATTTATTTGTATAAAAAATATTATAAGGAATTGAACGTACATATGCGTATGAATTAAAGAAAATGTACAATATCACATTTCTAAGGCAATATTAGGTTTGTATAAGAATGTGATCAGTGATTACTAATCGATTGTATTAATTTTTTTCAAAAAGATTTAGCACATTTTTTAATAAATAATTTTATTTTATAAATTACATTTTATTGATAAATATTATTAATTTATTGATAACTCTGATAACACATACAAAATAACAAATTAACTTTATATGCTAAATTATAAATGTAATCTATTTAAAAAGAATTAAAATTAAAGAAAAACGTTAGGTAATTGTTTACTTTTTATATAAAAAATTCTTTATTCTTAATTTTTTATTAACTTTGCTAAATTTTAAAAGCGAAATTAGTTCCTCAATTGACAGATTTACAAACAATATTTTTAAACAGTTTATTGCAAATGTTAGAGTAATCGTGGATCGATTACAATTAACACTTATTATACCTATATGTATGATGTATGTATGTACATAAATGTATATTTTTTATATTTTATATATTATTTTTTAATTTTTCATTATATTTCAGTAATACAAATTCCAAATATACAGTATGTTTACATATGAACAAAGAACATCTTCTTCTTTATCCGTCAAACATTGTCAAAAAACCATATAGCGGTTCCAATACACATGCGATGACGGATATATACATATATAAATTAGAAGATAACAAGCATATATTACAGGTCTTGTAAATAATACGTCAAGTTAATAAGTCAATATATTCTATAAGCAATGAGTTAAACTAATAAAGTTAAACTAATAAAGTTAAACTAATAAACCTTCTTGTCTGTAACTAAAATTTTGTTCTCAAAACTTTTTTTTTTTAGATAAAATCAACACATTGCATGGTCACTTTTTTCCAAACAGAACTGGAAAATCATAATATACATGGCAAGTGGAATGTCAATTTCATTGCTAATCTTCTAAACCAATGTTTAACGAAAGGAGTTAAGTATATGGATATTACAACTGAATACAGAAATATTACAAGGAGAATACAGGTAATTTATTACACATTACCGTAAAATGTATTTTAATATTATATAATAATATGAAAAGAAACTATTTTAATTATAATTAACTTCTATTATATTTTATTTTCCACACACGCACAGATTAGATCTGACAAAAGAAAACAATCAAAAAGAAGGAAAAGAAAAATTAAGTTTGCAGTTGGAATGATTGTAACATGCATATATTATTTTGCTCGAGAAAGACATCAACAAGATGGCGTAATAATAGGATGGTATTTTAAATGTGAATCTCTGCAGATATTCATTCAACAGAAATTTTAGGTTTTCATATTTGCATGAATATTTTTACAATTGTAACGATTGTAATATGGACGAATATTATTACACTTGTCACAGTTGTAAAGGCCATCGAGATAATTCAATTCAACCGCATTACATAATTCTTGCTGAGAATAATAGATTATGTTATGTGCGACAAGGTGAATATTTGTGGCATTTTTATAAATCACATATGTTTTATATGACTTTTTTCTTCAAAATGTAAGCTATATTCTTTTTTAGCTTGTATAAGGAAATGTTCACCAAAACCGATCAGTATTATAGAAATAGGACAATACTTTTCTAGATTCAGAGGTACTTATTATGTACCAAATGAGAATCTAGCAAACCAATATCCAGATGATACCGCTGTACTTCTGAAGAAGTTCTCCAATCAATAGTATTTATATTTTATTATAAAATGTATTTTTCGAAGTATAAATATAATAAAGTTATAATAATTATATATAAATATCAAATTTATTATATGATTAAAATTAATTATTAATTATTATATTATGTAATTATTATATTTATTAATTTTTAAACTTTTTTATGAAGATTTTACAGTGTTTTCTAGAAATCACAAAGTTAAAAATGCAATATTAACATCGCAATAAAAATTTAATTTATAAATATAGAATAATAAATCTTATAAAATATTAATATGCAATTAAAAATAAATTATTATAATGCAAGATTTTGAAAAGATTATGTTAATTAGATACATTTATTAAAACGTTATTGTTAATTAAATAATTAAAATTTACTTAAATAATTTTAAAATAAATTTTGAAATTCTATAAAAGGAAAAAGTTTGAAAAATTTTTTCTTATAAATAAAAATTATCATATTGACATACATACATTCGCTGATTCAATTTTCACCTTAAAACTAAGGATAGATTAGAATGTAATATAATGAAACTAATTAACAGACTAATCAAAATTTGCACTTTAAAAAACTTTACTTTTAAAGCTGAAAGTCTTAAAATAAAATGTGAAAAATTTCGCGTTTTTGGGTAAAAATTTTCGAGTTCTCGGGATTGATCGCACCAATCATTTTCAAATTGGTCGCAATCGAAAGCTTATATTCACATTATATAAGTAAAGTGCCGTTAGTTTTTCGATTAAGACTTTAGTTCTAAAAATATTTTGACAGAAAAATCATTTAACAGAAAAATTCCGGATAAGATACTTGGTAGCGGCGCGATACCTCTGACGTTAGTCTCATTTTATATACTTGGCGACACGCCGCTATACCGCGTCGCTTGATAAATATTTTTATAATAGATCTTCGATTAATACAATATATTACTAAAAAAGTTTAATAAAAAAAAGTTTAATCATGATAAAGTGGAAAGAGTTGTTAGAGACGACAAAGAGTGTGAGAAAGGGGGGTGGGGGAGGTGACGAAGGAAGTGAAGTCTATTGATCGATTATTGTGTCTATTGTTGCGTTATATGCAACTATTTAACCTTTATTCAGTTATGCAAATGCTGATATTTAGAGATTTAGATTGAAAAAATAAAGTCATAATACAGATTTTATTTATAAATTAAAAATGAGCGTAGTAAAATTATCATTTATGAAACACACAAAAATAAATGTTTTAAAAAATAAAAACAAAAAACCGGCTATTGAGAGCTGGCGCGGGTAAAAGCACGAACAATAAACATTCGTCTTAAAATACAAGAAACTTTATTAATTCCAAAACCATACGTGTTTCAGTTAACCTCACTACATGAAAGAAATAATATATAACGATAAACATGTATAAACCAGTCTAAATAATATAATAAATGAGCAATTTCCTTTTATTTGGACATTTGTTTGTCCGATTTTTTAACTATCAATTCAATATCTGAATTCCCTGTTGGGATCGTATCAGAAAAATTGGACTGACCGAATTTCATTAATCGCATATTGTTCTGAATAATACGTTTCTTGACTACGTCAACGTGTACGGTTTTCAAGTCATAAGCCAAACCTAGATAGGCAAAAAGGTCGATAAAAAATGTACAAAAATTCAGAGTGTAAGGTCCCAGCTCCGCGGCTTTGTAATCCCAAGGGAAAGTATGATGATAATTGTGCCAGCCCTCGCCCAAGGTCACGAAAGAAATTCCAGGATTCTGGACGGGCGATATTGAACTATATAATAAACATGTAAATATTTATAAACAGGAGTACACACAATATCTACAAGACCATAGATGATCATAAACAATTGACGTAAATTTTATTCGCGGTTTTTTTTTTTAACAAAATAAATGCGTACCCATCGTATGGTTTCGTTCCCCAAATATGAGCAACGGAATTCACCGAAAAGGTCATGTTAAGATTTAAGCAGAGCGAAAAGCTGATGAGATGCCATGCGTTCGACAGAGTTTCATTCCACACCCAATAAGGAATCAATGTTGGCAAAATAAAGCAGAGGGGTACCAAAAATGCGTAATACCTGAATAAAGAGAATAAAGAGAAATCGATTAATAAAACATTAACAGATAACAATAGCTCTTATTTTCGCAAAAAGTTTCGATCGACATACTTCTTCTGAAAGACGACGAAGCAATCTTGTTCGAGATCCTTGCAATTGATTGTAGCACCCTTTTTAAGGACATCCGGATGTTTGGCAATCAATAGCCAGCCAATGTGTGAGAAGAAGAATCCTCTGCGCGCATTGTACGGATCTGCATCGGTGTCCGTAAATTTATGATGCACTCTGTGATCTCTGGCCCACGCATAAATAGGACCCTGAAACATAAAAGTGTAGAAAAAAATGAATATAACCGTGATAAGAGAAGAAAAGGACAAAAAGAAAAATTAGAATCGTACTTACTTGGAAAGCAGCGGTCTGGAAGATTGTCAGAATTAATTTCATCGGCCATTTTGCTTTATAAGTTCGATGGGTCCATAGCCTATGACCGCCAGCTACGGTGCCTACCATCGCGGCGACATAAAAGGCGAAGGCTGAAATTATAAAGAACGATAACAACATAAGCCGATAAGTTAATGTAATTTTAATGATTCAAAAAATTATATATTATAAATAATTTTAATAGTAATTTTTTCGCTACATAATTCTCTTGAATATATTATATAGGGTGTTTCAGGAGGAATGGTCAGTATTCTAGCACCCAGTGAGAAATGGTGCTTGAATCGACGTCGATTCGATCAATCATTTCTAGCTGGGGACATGATTGAACATATTATTTTAAGCAAAAAAGTTTGTATAAATATGTGTTCTATTCTGGATGGTTATAAAAATGCAACTTAATTTTAAGAATGAATACATTTCTTAACTTATTGTAAGTATAACCAAATGCTATGAAACAATTATATTAAATTTAGGTCACGTTTGATAAGTTCTGTGTTAGTTTAAACTTTTTAGTTTCTGATGTAATTAAAATTTATTCATGCTAAAATTATTAATTAACTGAAATTATTGTTTATTTATTAATATCAATTATTCAAATATATCATAAGCTTAAAATTTCATGTAATTGTTTCATTGAATTTGGTTCTAATAAGTTAATGAATGTATTCGTTCTTAAAACTAAATACATTGTATTTTTATAACCGTACAGAATAGGGCCACATGTATATTATATAATCTTGTTATATAAACTTTTTTGCTTAAAATAATGTATACAATTATGTCCTAGAATGTTGACCATTCGTCCTGAAACACCCTGTATATTATATTAAAGTTACATCAGGACATCAGGACTTTTGGTAATAAAGTCAATAAAAATAAATGTATATAACTCAAATCAGATAAAAAATATATATAAATAATAATAATTAGATAAAAAAAAAATATATATATATATTTAAATAATAATAATAATAATAATAGAGATAAGAAATATCTACACCAAATAATTGTCCAAAGTTTAGCGTAGAAGAAAGCCAAATATAATCCGTAGATGCCGGCCAGATGAATGTACATTAATGTAATTATTTTTATCCAAACAGGTGTCCATTTGTAATTGATTTGTTGTTTTTGTGAATCTTTCATTGATACCTTCATTGATACCAGGTTATTAGAACCTTCAGCACAGATTTCATAATAGATACGTCAAATAAGTTCGAATATCACGCTAAAAATATCTAACACATATTTTTGCTAATAAGTGTAATCTTTCTTTATCATGACAAACCGCATAGTAATTTTCTAAAACAATTATGATGAAACCGTAATTATTTATTATTATTATTTTCCTACTTATCGCTATTATAAATTCGCATATATATAATATATAGGGTGTGTTATTTCATGACTCGAGGTTCATACATTAAGAGCGTGTTATTGAAGTTATTTAGAGTTGAAATTGTCTAATAAACATATATTACGTTCTGCGTAAAGGTAATTTAACAGTTCGCTCCACCATACCAGGAGAATTTTTTATCAAGTATATAAAAACTTATTTGCATACAAAGTTCAGATAATAATTCGAACTATAAAATAAATTATAACCCAGGTAGAACATAAAACTCATAATGACGTCATTATGACGTCACTAAAATGTCATTTTGAAAAAATCATAATGATCTCATTTAATACATTTTTAGCAACGTTTTGATGACTTATTTTTGATTTCATATCCCGTGTGGAAATTTTATATAGGCTATAACCGGGCCCTATAAAGGTTTCCTAACTTTATTTGAGGCGCGAGTTAGGACGCCCATCTTGGCCCAATCTCGAGATGTCACGCTCTTTTATCTAGGGCCCTTATTGCTTTCCAAACTTGGGCCAATATGGGCGTACAAATTTTGGCTTGGGCCAAAAAAGATATATTCATATATCCATTTCGAAATTTTTTAACTTGTTTTTAACTACATGCAACTTATATAATGATTCTATCTGAAAATTAGGCGTTTTATAATGGATTAAATGTTTTCTCGTATTTGAAAAACACACTTACCTTGGTGGGACTCCGAACTCGGGACCTCTGGATCGTGAGCCAACTGCCTTACGTGGTAGACTACTTTTTAATTTAATATAAGTGTTATATCTGCATATGTCATAACCAGCACAAATATAATTTTTCAAAAATTATCTTAAGAAACAAATTCAGTTTAAAAAAAGTAATAAAATTTCGAAATGGATATACAAATATTTTTTTTTAAATGTCAAGTCAATGTCGGAAACCAGTGTCGGCTCGACACTGGCACGTAGCATTGGATCGATCACATGTATTATATAAGTTAATTATTTAATATCACAAAAAGTAAACAGTTTGAATAAACTTTAGATAATTGAGTCATTTCTTTATGTGTATTTTAAAAAATGTATTGATTGCATCGTTTACATCAAAAGTAGAGTAAAAGAACTTTTCATTTTTTCTTCCACTTCTTACGAACACATGTACTTTTTTATACAAAATATTAATACATATCCCAGGTAGAACATAAAACTCATAATGACATCATGATGACGTCATTTAAAAGTGATTTTGGAAAAAATTCTCTCTCTCTCTCTCTCCCCCTCTCTCTCCCTCTCTCTCTCCCTCCCTCCCTCTCTCTCTCTCTCTCTCCCTCTCTCTCTCTCCCGATTCAGCGACTTTCGGATCTATATTTTTCTCTCGCATCTAATTCTTTAGGGGGGCTAGAGGGGATGTATAAAAAATCTCAAGTATGAGATTTTTACAAGACTTGGCAGTATACCAAGTAGTAAATTTCGTGCCCTGTGCACAATTAATTTAATTCCAGCGAAAAATTAAATTTTCGTTGGAATACGCATCAACATCCGCGTTCGGCTCTTAAGGCTTATCACTTATATTTGTATTTTAATACGGAAGAGCCTTAATAGTAATTCTTATTGCAAATTAAAAGTTTTAGTTTTTATTTATAAGATGTTTACAATCGTGATTATTGTAGATAAGGAAAGATTCCCGATGTCGTCGAAGCGAGAGCGAAAACGAATAAAGAACAAGCGAGATGATGTATCATCAAAGAGTTCCGAAGTCTCTCTCGCGAGGTTCCCTTTAAATATAATCTTTCATATCATATGTCATGTTACTATAGAAAATACAATTTTTGTATTTCGCATTTTATCGAGTTGAAAATTATTTTAATGAATTAATGAGGTTTTTGCGATTAAAATAACACCAAACATGACATAAATCGATAATTTTTAATTAAATAAGTGATTAAAATTTTGATTACATATATAAAATTAAAAATTACCGATTTTTGGCGTGTTTGGTGTCATTTTAATCGCAAAAATCTCAATAATCCATTAAAATTATTTTCAACTCGATAAAATGTGAAATACAAAAATTTTATTTTCCATAGTAACATGACATATGATATGAAAGATTATATTTAAAGGGAACCTCGCGAGAGAGATTACGGAACTCTTTGATGATACGTCATCTCGCTTGTTCTTTATTCGTTCTCGCTCTCGCTTCGACATCGGGAATCTTTCCTTATCTACAATAATCACGATTGAAAACATCTTATACATAAAAACTAAAACTTTTAATTTGAATTTTATCGGTTTGAAAATAATTTTAATGGATTAATAAAATTTTAGCGATTAAAATGACACCAAACACGACATAAATCGGATAATTTTTCATTAGTTAGTAATTAAAATTTTAATTACATTTTTAATAAAATTCATCCAATTTATGTCATGTTTGGTGTTATTCTAATTAGAAAAATCTCATCAATTCATTAAAATTATTTTCGAACCAATAAAATGTAAAATAAAAGTTATAGTTTTTATTTCATAAGATGTTTATCTTCTCGACGTGCTAGAACAGCTCAGAAAGATAAACTGATTCGAAAATCGCGTCTTCCTGCGAAAGCAAGAGCGAGACCGTCAACGAAGAGCGAGCGCGAGAAGACCTATCATATATCAAAGAGTTCCGAAGTCGCTTACAATCGACCCAAATAGCACCGTACATCTTATGGACATTCGTTTTACGTCCATTTTACTACCATACGTCCGTGGACATAATAAGGTCGTCCAATGTACATCCATACAAAGATATATATTGGCTGTATAAACGGACGTCCATTGGATATCCATTGGGCGTCCCTTTTATATAATTATATACAATTTATGAATATATACTGTACATCCATTGGACGTTTGTACATGGACTTATTTTGGACTTATCATTATTCATTTTTTTTGTCATCAAAAAAGAGTTTTATGTAAAGCATAGCATTACTTGTTATTTTTCCGTCACGTAAGATCGTGTATAGCAATTAAAATTTTTTTATGGCGCCATACATGCGTAGTACCACACACTTGGGCCATGGTATTACGCATATATCACGCGATAAAAAAAAAAAGACTGCTATGTACGAGTCACGCGGATTGGTCAAGCGCGATCACGTGATCTGATTTGGCGGGTTCGTGCAGCGATAAGCAGCGCGCACGAGCCTACTCGTGTACCGGCGACTCTCCTTGGAAGTCTCAAGACACGTGTGTTCTCTCGTTCGAGTGATCTCAATATTTATATAAAACAGCCCATTTCTGGGCTACTCAGTCTCAACTGCAAAATACGGATACGGAGAATTGACAATGTAAGTATATATATAGTTTTATATGTATTTAATATATATAAATTTAGCAGATATTATTTTCATAACCTAAAAAGTCATTTCATTTATATAACGATACATTTTTTTTATTATTAGGCGAGAATAGAACATATATAAGCGTTATATATTAATTTATTTACTTATCACAATTATTAATTTTTTTAAAAATAAAATATATCAATATATTTTGTTATGAAAATGTGGTCGATATTGAGAATTTGTTCGAAAATAGCTAGAATATAAACTATATGTTCATAAAAGATATAGATATATTATTGCTACAGCTTTAAAATTAATTTATAGTTTTAGATGATATTTTTAATAAATTAACTTTTTAATAAACTAACAAAGTTAACAATATCCCATGCATAATACACATTTTAAGATTTTTACATATTGTATGTACTATAATTCTCTGTTAAGCTGCGGTCAAATAAGCTACGCTACAAATTCTTTAAAACATTCTATCTTTATTTTCCTGGAATAGAGAAGAAAAATAGAATGATGTTTTGAAGCATTTGTATCGTAGTGTACCATATAGCTTTAATCGTAGCCTTAATTATATGTGTTTGACTTAGCGCATTAACTCTAAATCTCCATAGAATATTTAAACTCATTCTTATTTTATATCTTCTTTAGAATAAATGCTCTTAAATCTATAAATTAAAACATTTTTTATTTTATATAGCTCTGGAAGAGGTGAAGGTTACGCAAGATCCACTGGTGAAGGTTACTGATACAGATTATTCTACTTCAAGAGTACACTGATACGTTGCCTCTAGGACTCTTGAATTAGCGGATTTGATAATTGGTAAATAACTTTTTAGATTATCTTTTACTTTACGTTCTTATTCATATTCTTCCTTCGTAGATTATCAAATCACTTGTAATAGATTTTTTTCGATTGGTCACTTTTATTTGGTTTTTAATATAATAAATGATTCATTAGAGAGTTAATAGTATATATATATGTATATATTTAATTTAATTATATATAATTACGTATATTTATGTATATTTAATTATATTTAAAAAAACTTTTAAAAAATTTGCATTTTTTCAATCTTAATATTTTTAAAAATATCAGGCTTTTATTTTTATGTAACTTATTTAACAATTTTTATTTAACTTATTTAATAATTAAATTTGAATTAATTACAATTATAAAATAAATATTATACGAAGAATTGATCAAAACATTGGTATAATTATACATAAAATAAAGAATCGAGAAATAAATATAAAATATAAAAATAAAATATAAAATAAAACAAAAATATATAATATGTAATAAATATAAAAAATATATAATAAATAATATAATAAATAGATGTAAAGAAATAAATATAAAATATCTTTAACAAAGTGCATATTATTTTAGATAAATGTACAATCTATTTACAATTTTTTAAATATTTTTATCTTGTTTTTATATTACAGGTTCTGTTCAAAGAAGCATCCCGAATTCTACAAACAAAGAGTGTGAAGAAGCAGTTCAAAAATGGCTAAGAAGAGCCAAAGAACGCAGCAATAATAATAAAAAACGTGGAGAGAATAATATTGATGATATGGAACAAAATAATCTTTAATTATACACACAAGTTACTGTGGGAGAAATGGTGCAGAAACTGCATCAAATGTTAAAAATCAGCTGGATTCTGAAGCTCAGCAATTAAAAAACCTCCATTAGCAGCAACGTACCTGAGAAATTCGTAATTAATCGTAGTAATAAATATGTAGTGCAATATAATAAATACTGCAGTGATAATTATGTACTGTGATAATATATATATATATATATAATTATATATATTATATATACATATAAAATAAAAATGTTTTCTACAAAATTGTTATTAATTATTACCTAATTAATTATAAATTATACATATATATAATGAGCCAAAATATGTCCAGTGAATGTTTGAATTTCGTCCGTAAAAGGTCCAAAATTTGTCCATTAGATTTACTATTTATCCATTTCAGATCCATAATTTATCCATAAAAGGTCCATAAATTCGTCCAGTAGATTCATAATTTATCCCTTTAACATCCATAATTCGTCCATAAAAAGTCCAAAATTTATCCATTAGGTACATAATTGATCCATTAAAGGTCCAAAATTCACCCATTACATTCTTATTTTATCCATTTAAGATCCATTATTTGTCCACAAATGTCCAATAATGGACGTCTTATGGATGTCCTGCCCAGTTGCAAACGGACGTACAGTGGATATCCTTTGTACGTCCGTTGCAGTTAAAATGGATCCAGCATGGACATCCGTTGTATGTACATAGGACGTACTTGTGCTTATTGGGGACTTTCCCCATCTATAGCAATTCATGAATATAAACAGCTTATAAATAAAAACTTAAAACTTTTATTTTACATTATATCAGTGTTACGTCCTGTGGACTCCACGATTCTTTTCTTTCAAAGAATGCAAGGCGATGATTGAAAAATCACAGGCGTGGGAATAAGACTATGATCTGGCAGGCGAAGCAGCTGACCGGAGACGGTTAATCGTAAAAATAAAAATAAGAAAAGGAGAGATACATACCAGATGTAACTCGCGGTGTCTGAAATTCTCGCTTTGACTAGTGACAACTCGCGCTTGAAAAGCAATAAAAATCTTTCTTTTAAAGGAAAATTTTACTTACAACGTAATAAAAACTTTTTAGAAGGAAATCTCCACTTGAAAATCAATAAAAATTTAGAAGAAAACTTCCACTTGAAAACGAATAAAATTTTACCAGACTAACAACGATAACCGAATCCAAACAAATGCCGCCTGACAGATCACCGAGATAATCTCGAGAGGATAATAAAAATATAAACCTCAACAAATTCTCCATTGGTCAAAACCTAGGGCCCTAAACAAAAGCCCTGACCAATCCCGATAAACTTTTAAAGTCAAGAGACGCCTCCGGGACTGAAACGGCGTCATTGAAAAATTTCCTATTCGTCAGAAAATGTTAACAAACTAACGGGAAGGAGGAGCAAGAAGGTTTATATACCCGCGATATCCCTCGAGAGATTAGATTTTTAGTCCGAACTTTCGAGCGCAGTTTGCCGTGTATAAGCTATCCGAGATCGTATCTAGACTCTTCGGACTTTTATACTTTCAATTTCGAAATCCGCTTTCAACTCAAATTTCGACGTTCGTTAGAGCAAGTGAAGAAAAAAAGACATAGTGGAAGTCCGGAAGACCACACAACCAGACTAGAACCCTGCAGCAATTATTAACAACGCACTCTACTAACAGTAAGTCAAGACACACATATATGTATATAACAAGGGAAAAAGATAAAGTACAATTTTCACCCCGTATCAAAATAATTCTTGGATTTAAGATAAAGCCATCTTCTTTATCTCCTTTTGCGCAAGTGCTATCATATCCAACCCTAAACCTTCTTCTCCCTCTCTCTTTCATCCCGAAAAATCACTCAGGATTTCCCGTGATAACGGCGAGATCCGTGATTTCATCCATCTCCAAAAATCACTCAGGATTTTCCGTGATAACAGCGAGATCCGTGATTTCCTTCACCCCGAAAATCACTCAGGATTTCCCGTGATAACGGCGAGATCCGTGATTTCATCCATCCCGAAAAATCACTCAGGATTACAGTACTCTGCGTTGATACCACTGCTT